>NC_083107.1:3438396-3570896 GCF_949774975.1 Lagenorhynchus albirostris
TACTTTTGTATTTTTAAATTGACTCTGAGATCCACACACATCAATTCATCTAGAGTTTGCACACTGGAAAATAACAAAGCGTTTTCAATAACTAGAATTCGTCTGTGTACCATATTTAAAATCTAGATCCTTAAAGTACACTGGCGGATGTTTATCAAAATTCTAATTGACAGCCAGCATTGTAACTAAGATGCTAAATCTAACCCACATGCATTAGAGACCCCTCCATTCTGCTCATTGACAAGTCTTTGTTTGTTTGTTTGTTTGTTTGCCTGCAAAGTAGTTGCTTCCATCAACTTCATTTTGCTATTTCCTTAAATCTTACCTCCCCCTGCTGGCTGTGCATCATGGAACGTGTCTAGGTAGACTGAAAAATAGATTGCAAATGTTGGAGACCTTTCAGAAGGGCCACTAGTAAAAATAAATACCTTCATACATGCGTATACAACTACATGCACACACGTGTACACATACACACCAGGAAACTAGACCTTTTGGTAAACTAAACCAAATCTTAGAAGTTTTTAGGTAATGAAAAATAAATTTTATTTGAAACGGTAATATCATATTTTTAACATGAAAGACACCCAAGATACATCCTTCATTCATATATACTAGAATAGTGAAGTGTACTTTAATCTAGCCATAGATTTAGTTATATTGTCACATACACGACTTGCACACGGCTTACCAGAAATACTAAGAAGACAGATACTCATAGTTCTGTATGCTGATTCATATTTTAGTAGGCCAAAACCATTGATTATGCAGCAAGATATTGAACTGTTACGTAGAACCTTTATTGTCCTATAGGCATAAGTAAGTTTATAGGAACTTTTGACCATTCCCTGCCTTTCTGAATTATAGACTGGTCCTTCAACTAGAATATCTGGTCTGAAATGCTGAAAGTGCTTGCTAAATCCAACACATATGGAACCACAAGATGCATGATTTTCAGAGCAGTGTCTACATGGTCGGCAATTTACATTAAATTGCTATGTTTTGGTTAAATGGCACCTTAGCTTCCCAGCAACTCTTTCAATAGTTGTTTCTTTAATTATTACTTAATTTTGTGGTTACGACTGGTTTTTAGTTAAAGAGGGTACTACTGACAAATTCAATTAAATGAAAATAGAGGACTTAATGGTCCATGCTAATGCTTCATTTCATACATAATATTTTATCATTTTCTGTGCAAATTTGTAATGAGTGCTTGGTTTGTATTAATAAATGCTTACATTTAGGCCACATAAAGTACAGTAATTAAAATATTTTGCTAATAATATTTACTTATAAGTGCTTTGGAAACAATTAACCCATTGATTCCAATTACTTTTACTAAATAACTTCCAAGAATACAGTTCTTTGGCATCAAAATTATTATTTTAATGCTACTTTTAATAAAGTGCCCTGGGTGCTCTTTTATTATATTTTAATAGAGCATGTTATACATCTGCTGCTTTCTGGAACACAGATTTCATAGAATAATAGCAAACAAAAATTTAAGCAAAACTACCATTTTTTGGAATTTTGAACAAAAGAAGGCATAACACATATGTTATAGATCTCCTTTCCAAATATTTAAACCAAGAAATGTAACTGTTTATTGTATTGAAATGAGTAAAAGTTGGTCGCCTTTTGCTCTTTAAAGTAAATGTTGCTCTATGGTATTTTTGCTTATAACCTATAACAGAAATCATCTGTAGACAATTTACATTCCTTCTCAGACTAAAAGAAGATATGTTGCCTTGCCAAATGAATAAAGATCTTATTTACAAATATGTTGCAGAATATGTGTTGCTCATAATTCAAGGAGATTACAGCGTTAAAAATTAAATACACATATACAAAATGTATAAGCAAACATAAAAGAGAGATCATTTTATTTTATTTAGAAAGTTGGAATTAAATTTGTGCAGGATGATTCAGTTTCTAGCCCACATGAAAAAGGAACAGTAAAAGACTTTTTAAAATCTCACCTTTGGAAATGTGATCTGTAATTGGCTAATCAGTGTCTAAGGTTCTTTTGAAAGTGGCTATCAAAATGTAAGAATAAGGAAAAGCAAGACCCTAAAGCATTGAGATTATAAAATAAGTTAAGGAAAGTGAAAAAAATAGTTTGCTGTAGCCTCCTCCTTTAAGACCAACAATGAGAAAATTAAAACCCCAACTGAACTCTTTTTTTTTTTCCAACTGAACTCTCCAGATTACTAAAGCATTAGGCATTGAGCTTTAAAGAGTTTTAAAAGGCATGAAGGTCTGGTTCATTAGGAGAAGCCCTTAGTTTTAAAAAGCAAGTTGGAAAGGATAGTCTTAGTTTTCACAACAAAATTCAACCTACATGGAAGGAGAATTTGAAAAAGAATAGATATATGTACATATTTAACTGAATCATTTTGCTATACCCCTGAAACTAACCCAACATTGTTAATCAGCTGTACTCCAATATAAAAAAAATTAAAAAAAAATTCAAGGCATCCAATGATTATGCTTCGGTCGAAGCACTACTTCAAACATTTCCTTGTAAAGAAAACAAACACAACTTCAGGTGAAACACTGAATAATCAGATGGCTAAATTTGTAACTCAGATGTACCTTGGCCCACAAGGTTACGATTTAATTGTGTCTTAGACCCTTTAGAAATATAAGTCTGTACATTTTCACTTTAGAGTGGTATTTTCAGTAATTTCAATGGGGTTGGAATATCTCTTCCTCTCCTTCTTCTTCTTATTATAAAGATCATCTAAAACAGAGTAGAAATTTAGATATTCATGCACATATATGCATGCATAGAAAAGGTGCATTTAGTCCTTGGAATTGATGATAGAGCAGTTCCTTCCACCAACAGCCAAACAGGAAGAGGCGTGGCCACTGACATGCTCTTGAATATTCATGCACAGCTTTTGGGGGTTCATGGAAGAAGAGAACAGAAAGTAATCGTGATCCGTCACCATGATCTACAATGGCTTTGTGTGTCAGGACTACTTTCTGCTGACTAAATGGCCAGATTTGATGGATTGTGGCAAAATAGTTTCCCCAAGTAAAAGAGTTAAATTAAGAATGTTCTATTGTTTACAACATCATTAAACTCCTCCTACTTTCACCCCAGAAAATTCTCCATCTGGTTAATTTTCTTTTATAATATTCAATATGGAGTAAATATTTCCGTATGCTTTTGCTCCTTCTCCATTTTGAAAATAGCTTTAATTTGTAAAATATTTTTTCCTAATGCCTAAAATAAATCATACCGTAGACAATGCTTCTGTCAAAGTTATAAATGGCTGAATCATTTCTCTTTCTGAAGCTACTGTTGGTACAAGACCTGATTCTGCCTGTAGTCTGGCAAAATATGCTAGAGGGATCAGGAAACTGGGGTTTCAGGACTCAGGCATGCCTGTTCTTCTCACTTCATGCTTGTTACAGCAGCCTTGGCAACTGTGGCTCAAAGCATGGGAGATGTGAAACTTTTCTGTCTGGTTGCCTTTGGAGAAGTGGTTAAATATTCCAGCTCGAGTCCAGGACGGTATCCTTGCGATCACAGAGAAAATAAAACAGCATGCTCTCGTTGGGGTGAGGGGATTAGACAGTATCACCTTCCCGGGCAGAGGAAGACAAACCTTGTTCTTTCTTTGCTACCTTTTTAAAATCTCCAGTGTTTGGAGTTCGACAGGCCAATTATTGACAGTGTAAGCAAACTTCTTCATTGTATATATGTTTGAATGAATGGAAAAGAGTGCTAATCAACTACGTGATCATACTTAAATCCAAGATGGGTAAAGTTAAAGACCTCAACCTGACATTTGAATGCCACTTACGTTCACTAAGTACAAATAGGTGTTGGCCATCTCAAAAAACCCTCTTGGGGAAGCACTTGTTAGTAATGACGTTTGTCTCATGTGTTCGTTTGAGCAGTGAGTAAGGTACAGAATTCATGTGCATGAAATCCTGCTTTGCTCAGTTTTGTCTGATCCCATGGCTCTTTCAGGCTTCATCTCACTCAGTGCCATTAGGATTTTACCTGTTGGTTTCCTTGTCATCTCTTTGTGCTTCCTTTCTTCAAAGTACTCTTCCTTTACAGGATAGTGACTGTGGATTTTTGCCTTTCTGTGTTTTCCTTTTTATTGCACACTGTGACGGGAGAGTCAGCGATTATGCTAGAAGCTTTGAGTGCTAATCCTTCTTTCGCTGGTCGGTGGATGTCGGGCTTAGGCTGGTGATAAGTTCCTGCAGCCCTCATTTAAAAGTCAGTGAATCAAGATTTGCTAGGTTTCTTGCTAATTTTAATATTCCATGAAGTTTAAACTGTCGCGCTACAGATACATGACTGACAAGTTCTCATTCTTGATAAAATGCTGTGATGTGGGGAGCTTGGTCTTAGCCCTTGAAAGCGGAAACGTCAAGTCAGTGCTTCAGTTGAAACACAAATTGCTAAGGAAAACAATTTAGTTAGAAACAAAATATATCATTTAAGAAAACAGCCTTCAGAATAACTTGATCAGATATTTCATTGGCTGAGAAGTTAAACAGAAGTCAAATTAAACCCATAGCTCCTCTTCTGTTAGAGGAGTTACTTCACTGTCAACATAGTTTTGTTTTGTCTTTTTGGAGAGGTGTAAGGTGGAGAAATTAGGAAGAGGTAAAGGAAGAAGGAAGGATACTTCTCTTTCTAGGTAGTGATGGGGCAAATGGGCTGATAGGTGAAATACTTCGATTATATCGTGGTTGGTTTTTGCTACGTTAATTTGACTAGGTTGACTAACGTATATAAACGTTAAATTAGGAAGCACTTGGAACAACTGATACCTGACAGAAGAAGGAAAGCTATCAGAAATAAATCGTGGCTTTTGGGGGCAAGATTGGCTTGATCATGCTGAGTAGGGAGCGGAGGAAGAAAATGCACATGAAATGCAGGAGTGGGGGGAAAGGAGAAGGAAATAAATGTTAATATACTTAAATATATTTTAAAAATGCAATGCAGTGCAAAACTCTAAACAGAGCAGGTACACAATCAGTATTTGCGGCATGGCTGAGTGAATGAATGAATGAATGAAAGACGCTAAAGCCAGGGAGTACTTAAAAAGCAGGTAGAGATATAGCCATGGTCCATGGCCTGGTTATGGACTGGACCCACGGTTTAAAAAAAAAAAAAAAAAGATAAAGTGTTTTCAGAGAATGCTCTAAACATTGACAGTTTTTGTAGCTCAACAAACAGTCATGGTACGTTTTCATCCAAAGGTTGTCTATGTTAGTATTAGGACCTGCTCAGGCTTTACTTAATAGAGATTTTGAGTAAAATGCAATTTATAATAGATTTTTTATGGTCAATTGTTTGTATTATGCACTAGATTTTTGGTAGAATTTCCATGTTTGGAACAAATCCAGTGCATCGTACCAGGGCAGTTGGAACATGTCTGTTCAGTAATGTCCATGTGCTAAAAATCCCCCAGAGAGCTCTACTGGGAGAGGATTAAAACTTGTCATTATGCCAAATAACAAATCTTTGCTGGTTCTCTGCAGTGTGGGGCGATGTTAGAGCTCATGTTACAGGTTAATTGCTTTCAGTGGTGGACTAGGCTGCATCAGGTTTTCCTAGGCTTAGCCGAGTATCAATAAGGAAACCCAACGCAACGTGACCACCAATATCGGGAACGGCACTCTGACCAGCTAACGCAGCAAAGAGCCAGTGGGAAAGCTCCAACGCTGGGTTTCCATCTGATATGCAGAGCACAGAAGAATTTTAGCCTGACTTGGTCTACTAGCGTGGAGCAACAAAGACTTCTTCCTGAGGAGTGTGAGACTCAGACAAACGGTACACAAAAAGTTGTGCTTCAAGTGCAAAATGGAAAAGAAAACGCATGCAGCTTATCAGCCAGAAATCCAGAGAATGTAGCTGTTGTCCACTCACCAGATTTCTTTAGCCTGGAAATAGCCTTGATTATTTTACTTCAAATTTTCTTATAGAAAAATAAGATTGTCCATCCCTGAAAATCGGGTAACCAGTTTTTTTTTTTCTACTGTCTTTTTCCAGCCTGATTTTAAACCCCTGAAAATCAGCATTCTTGGTATAATGGGAATACTGTGTATCTTTATCACATCCTGAACGGGACTAATTACTCATTCTGCACTTAAAAAGTAGAAGTTTGGGGGCTCTATGCATTTACAGCACCCATGTTTGCAGAGGTAGCTGGCCAGTCAGCATTTTCATTCTGCACAAAATGCCTGAGATTTTAGAAATGGCAAAGCTGCCTCTTTAGCATCAATCTACATTGCAATTTTAGCAAAACAGCATTACTCAGAACACCATACAGTATATCCCAGTGTACACAGTCAAAGTCCAATTTGAAGCTGTGGGATGAATTAAAATACCATATACTAAAGAGCCGTTCAAAAATAGTAAACTACGGTAGCTACCAGCTGCAATCGCTTCTTTTTCTTGAAAAATCTTCTCCATTTAAGTAAGATCAGCATATGGCTTCTCCAAACTATACCTTGTAATAACTCCATAAAAAAGGACTGACTTGTTGGACCCTTACACAGCACAGGTACAGAGAAGGGCTGCTAAACTGTGCTCCTGAAATTGAGGTCTCCCTACATGCTAAAAACCATGCCAGCCCAAGATCCATGACAAAAATATCTATCTAGCTGATCTTTTGCCTTTTCATTCCTCTGCATACCTCGCATCCTGCATTTCTACTGCAGCGATTCTGTAGCAAGATACACACACAATAACAATGGTCAGACTCTGTGCTCCACGGCTGACCACCTAGAAAGAAATGTTCTCTGCTGGGACCCTGGCCCCGTGCACAACCAGCGGGCTGCGGTTTCTGCATGGCTTGTGCCGGACAATGTCGTGCAATCAGTTTCAAAATGCGGTGTCAATCAGCGCTCTGGCACTTGTGCAGCCTCAGAGGGTGAAAGAAAACGAGCCCAGGCCCTGGTCAGTGGCTGGTAGCCGTTCTGGGCGGTGTGTGGATGAAGCGGGGTGGAAGGACGCAGGCTGCGGCGCTACCTTGGGTTTTCCCAGGCTCCGAGGACCAGCGGCCCGCGTCCAGCTTCCCCGGGTCCTGCGCATCCACCATCCCCTCCTGCCCTTTCGGCCCCTGCCCCTCCCCCTCTCCTCTCTCCCACCGCGCCCTGCCTTTGGTGCAAGAAAGAGACCAAAGTGCCACAAAAGGCCAAGGCCAGCTCAGTTTCAGACCCGAGGGCAACATGTGTTCAGCGAACAAGAGTGTAAGAAACACTGAATATAGCAGTTAATACTTTAGACAGACGTTTTTCCGACTCCGGTTTTCTTTTGAGCCATGCATATTTATTGCCATTCAAAGAGACGATGCTTGCATACCAGCAAACAGCTCTTGAGAACACAGCAAATCTTAAAATGATTAAGGCACTGGAGTTTGCTAAAGATGTGGCATGCAAAGAATCATGAGAAAGCCATGGAATATTAAAAAAATATTAATAATGTCAGTTCTAATAATTCAATCTCAGCTTTCTTTTGGTACAGTCCTGTTTCCAGTAGTGTACCCTGTCTTTTTTCTTAAGAATGAACAAAGATCATGGAACAGATTGTAACCTAGGTAAATTGCATGTCTGTTTACAATTGTATTTCACATATTCTATATATCATTTGCAAACTATTCCCCAAAGAAATATGTATCAAACTTTTGGAAAAAAAATGAAGATTTGATGACAAGCTGTTTTCCTTTCATTTGTTTCAGATGCTGTGTGAGATTTCATCTGATGCTTAAATTCTTTGTCTGTATTTTAAATATAGTGTCCCGTCATGTTCATCACTGTTTTCTTTTGTGCTTTCAGCTTTTACATTCATAAACTACATTTCTTGAAATGATATCACCACAATTAAGCAAAGAAGAAGGAAAAAAAGACTTTATTGAGATTGTAGTGAGGTTTACCTATACAATGTGATCACGGACTTCTGATCAAAAGCGAATGTCAAATATGTTTTCACATCCCGCTGGAAAAAAAAATCAAATTGCCCTCCCCACCCCCAATTATTTTATTTATAGGAATATGCAGTTTGTGAGTTTTAGGAATTGTCGTTGCAAAGATGTCTTCGGCTGTACTTTGAGGAAAACAGTGAAGAACCGTAGCATATTTATGAACATGTTTTTATCGTCTGTACTTTTGGGATGGGAAATTATTCCCTAGTAATTAATTGCTGCAACTGTTTTAACTGTCAAAACTAAAGATTAATCCTGCAATAGCAGTTCAACCAGGATAACAACCAATGGCAACTGCTCAGGCATATGACTCAGAGAAAACACTTAGGAAGAGCAGAGATCCTGAACTGTGCACTGCATGGATGTAATGGCTCGGTTCTAGCGTTGCTCACAAAGTATTACTAGAATCATTTTACTCCTAAGTTAGCACCGAAATCAGACAAAAACACGCTCATTCAGAAGAGAACTTTCTATCCCACTACAAATAAGGGCTCTGAGACCCTACCGAACACTATTGTCCACTACATAGTTAATTATTGCTTGTACTGGAATTCAAATCATTGAGAAAAAACACATTGATTTTCTAAATGTCTTCAAAGATAATCACGAGAAGAACAACACAATATTATCATGTCAGTTTGGCGTATAGGCATGTAGTAAACATGTATGATATCAACAATCGTATGATGAATAGTAATAAAGCTTGAGTGTAAAAGTTGGCTTTGGCTTGGAAACCAAATGCACACATTTAGAAATAACTGCTAAGGATCACTGGTGAGACAGCATGTTACGGAGCTTGGGAAAAGAAGCAGTTACTCAGTGAAAATGCTTTTGGCAACTACTGACCTTTGAGTTCCTGACTTAAAGGACACACAAACAACACCATTCTCCAGCAACTTTTCCTTGATAACCTGCTGGAAAGGGGACAGAATATCCTGAAGCCATTTGACATGCACAATTTAGCAATTATGTGGTCAGAGGAGGAATGATTCTGTTAAACCATTGGGAATTCCTGGTGTTTACAGCCTTTACACATTTATGGAAAAATCTAAAACCTAGCACAACATAATCAATATCAGAATGGATTCTCCTTTCCAGCAGTGAATGATAACACACATTCTACGGGAAAAGCAAATTTGGAAGATTTCAATTGTTTGATTCAATATCAGCCAAAAAAAAAAAAAAAGGAATAAATGAGGGTGTAAGACCATGTGGTAAGGGGATATTCATTACTATATTTAAATAAGGAATAAAAATAAACACAAGTCAAAATTACTGTGATGATTTTTTAACCTTGGATTTTAAAAAAACAACCTTTCTCCAGGTGAAAAATAATTAAGTTTATTTAACTTTCCAACTAAAAGAATTTGTTCTTTTTCTAAGTCAGCCTTGATCTCATAGCAATTTTTATTTAATTTTATTTTACTGTGCATGAAGAAGTAAGGACCAACAATGCTAATGCTTTAAGTATTTCAGTCTAATTGGGAACTCTCGATTCATTTCCCCTCTGAATAATTTAAAGCTGTTTTCCTTTTGTTTAGTTTTCTCGATATGAAAATATTGTCTTTGCATTTTTATTTTTAACAGAGAAATACATAGAAAATAGTTTTCTCCTCCTCTTAAAAAGCAGAGTGTTTCCAAGCTTTTTATTCACAGACAAGTGCTTCTCAACTCTTTCACTGTCCGAGCTCCACTACTAATGGGTCGTTTCCACAATGTGCTGCATTCATCAATCAGATGTCAATTGCACCATGGCCGACGGGGTCGTTCCCCCCACCTCCGTCATTCCCCGCTGCCCCGGCGCTGCCTGCCAAATGTTGTAGGAAGTGACTTG
This sequence comes from Lagenorhynchus albirostris, assembly GCF_949774975.1. Lineage (NCBI taxonomy): Eukaryota > Metazoa > Chordata > Mammalia > Artiodactyla > Delphinidae > Lagenorhynchus > Lagenorhynchus albirostris. Next base: position 3,448,192 of record NC_083107.1, read on the forward strand.
AATAGTGACAGCAGATGAAGCAGCACCCTCAGTGTGTGCTGGGGGGTCACTGGCATCCCCACAGAGGGCCCAGCACAGCTGCCGTTTCAACCCAGGGTCTGAAGCACAATCAGCTTGCAGAAGACCATCCCTCACTGTGCATCATAAACCCTGCTACCCGGACACATGCAATCAAACCCTCTACCTTCATAGACATCTGACTGCAGTTTCTCCTCCAGGACACTTAATTTGCATTTGGGATGCAGACTCTAGCTTTTAGCTTGATTTTTTTGGGGAAAAAAAAAAAAAGAAAAGAAAAGAAAAGCCAAGCAATCAAACATACACGGATTAAAGAATAAATTAATGTCTTTAATGATCTAATTGAGAGTATGTACATATGAAATAATCACAGGGAGAGAGGCAAGTTTAAGTGAGGAAAGATGGTTGGTGTAGAAATTGGATGTTGCTGCTTCAAAGATCCCAAAGTGCACTATTTTCTCTGATGTCGTCTTCATGCAAGTGTGATTTTTCAGCATATGGAATGTAGAAGGATAGGGCTCCCCAAACTCAGTCACACAGAATTGATATTCACCCATCGGGACTTAAGAATTTTTTTTTTTGAGAACTACCTGGCAAGCAATTTTATGTGAACATTCCTCACAACGCAAAAGATAGTAGAGTAGCTCTTGAACTATTTCCTCATTGTGTTCCTCTCCAGGAGATGCCTTTTTGTTCCTTGCATCCCTTGCACAGACATCCTGGCTGCTACCTTCTGTTTTAGAGGGACAAAACATGGTGATTTTCCACATGCCGAGATGCTGAACAGGAGTGTGCGTGCTCCTTGTTTGATTACTTAATGTCTCAGTGGCAAGAGACAATATCAGCCTTACCTGTGATACTATTTCTCATAGGAATCAGATAAAGCAAATTTAGCTTATTTTATTTTTCTTATTAAAATATCTTTGGATGATCCCTTATACCTTTCTTCTCTTAACATATTAGAGTGAATTTCTAATTCTACCTCAAACTCTTAGACACACACACATACACACCACATATTGCCTGGTAATAAACAATGTCTTGCTGAATATAAAATTATGATACTGTGTTAACAAGAAGGCTGCCTAGCGATCAACCTGGGTGCACATTTCTGGTGCCTCTATATTTTAGCTGTGTGACCTTGAGCAAGTCACCAAACCTCTCTGAACCTCATAGCCCCAAAATGAGGTAAAATAGAACCTACTTCCTAGGTTTGGGGAGGTATAAATGAGATAAAATATATACAGTGCTGCTTACAATGACTGGTAGTATTATCCCATTTATGTCTTTGGTGAAATTATGACATCTTCATTGCCTAAGCCCCCCCCTCACTCTTAAGACAGGTTCTCTTCCCCTTCCTTGCTTTTCTTTCTTTAGAATATTTTTCACCCTTGAATATGCTCTATAATTCCTTTTTTTTTTAATTTATTGTCTGTATTCACTTCACTGCAATATGAGTTCACGAGTGCAGAGATTTTTTACTGTTTTATTATTCTCTCCACATTACGAGAACTCTGTAAACATTTATTGATTGAATGGATAAATGAATAAATACATCAATAAATGAATGAAGGGCTGGATTATTTAAAATACCTCCTTGCCATCCCATGGAAGTACATGGAACATTTTGCCATGAATTTATTGAAAAGATGTCTTTCCAAACATTTTGGGACAAATAGAATTATTTTCTTCCAAATGTACAGAGTAAAGTGCATATTTTTAAGCATGTTTCCTAAGGCACTACTGTTGTTAAACCTTGAATGGAAATTAGCCCTTTGTCCACTTGGGAAAATGCTTCCCTTGTGGAACTTGGACAGCCTGGTGTAGGAGCCTGACTGCCGTCTTCTGAGTCAGTGAAATGGACGGCCACTGTGAGACCCAGCAAAGTGGCACAGAGACCCGGGTGCTACAGACCGTGTGGCCGAGCCTAGAGCCACATTCTTGTCTCTGCCTGTTCCGAACAAGCTGTCCGACCTTTGGAGACTCAGGCGAGCCCTCAGCACTTGGATGTCATCATCTGCAGGAATTGTGCACTGAATTGATGTCCATTCTAGCTCTACAGCTACTGTTACAAACTCTCGGTATTTCTTTAGCTCCCTGAACGAGATAGGTCAAGAACGGATCCTGGGAACCATCTTACAATATATGAGTACATCAAATCAACACGTTGTACACCTTAAACTTGCACAAAGTTATATGACAATTATATCTCCATCAAGCTAAAAAAAAAGAATGGACCTGGCCTCATGTCTAATCCCATGCTACGGTGAACAATGTCTTCTGGTGCATTAGTATCATATAGGGCTCACCTTTGGTAGCTCCCCTGTTCACTGGGAGGTCTGAGAGAAAACAAGTACTAGAAAATCAAAACAAGAGACTGTGGCAGTGCCTGGGGCCCGTAGTCCCATATTTGACTTTTTTTTAGAACTTCATCTACAGATTTATTAACTCAGGGAAAGCAAGAGGAAAAAAAAATCCCCCATTTTAAATGCATCCCTTAGCACCAACTATTCTTAATGTAGATGAAAGGTAAAGTAAGCCTGCACTGAAAGGCATATGATTACAATAAAGAGAGGGAAGAAAATCCTTTTTCAGGAGAGAGGTTATAACTGGCACATGTTTAGAATTACCAAGAGAGCAATTTGTCCTAATGCACACGGAGGGGCGCCCATGTCATCCCTGTGCACACCACCTTGAACAAGTCCTCTGCTCTTTTGTGAAATATCTATGTCACTTACTTTAAGTGGGAGCGTTAACAACTTTGCTACTTCTCTAAAAATGGGGTTTGCTTCTTTGTGAGTTAAAAAAAAGATTGCTATAAAAGGGAGCATTAATCAAGTTAAGAAAGTACTTTTTTAAAGGATCAAGCTCAGGAAGACAATACTTCCTTAAAAGGTTTCACTTACTCCCCACCTTCCTTAATTGTATGACAGAACACTCCATGGAAAGGCTCAAAGGAGAAACATGTTGAAACTCAATTACCTATGTTAGGGAACCACCTACCGATATTTAAAAATATTCTCTTCTCACAGGTATCCAGTATGATCCAAGTGCTTTATTTGTGTCTCTCATGCTCCATTACCATAATGAAATGCCATATGCCTTTTTCACAGTGGGAAGAAAGGTCCAAAAGGGTGATAAAGTATCCATACGAACTGTAAGCTAGTGGACAGCACCTCTAACTGCTTCCTGGTTGATCAGCACGTGTGGAATACCAAACAGGCAGGAGGACATCCCTCTCTGTGGTTCCCAGGGAAGCTGGAACTGACTTGAGTTTTGATCTGGACAGGAGCCCTTTGGTCCCATTGATTTTCTGAAACTTGTGAAATCAGCAGACTGGATTTACAAACCAGGAATTCTTTTAAAGATTCGATTCTTTGCATACTTTCATTTGAGATAGAAAGGTTAAAGGTATGAATGCAGTCTCCCTGGATAAAACATCCCGTTTATGCCTACAGATCTGGCCACCTTCAATTTGCACTCAGGGGGGAAGAAGAAATGTCCTCAAATTGGAATGAATCTGTACACTGAATATTGTCTTTGTACAAAATCATCCTTGAAGTTTCAGACACCATAGATTCCTGGAGAGCCACTCAGGCATTCTTTCATTCATTTGTTCTAAAAGCAGTTTGGGAGTTTCTGTTACACACAGAATATTGTACTTGAATATTCTTCATTCAACTGTTGATTTTTCAAAGATTTTTTACTGATTATTAATTCAATTTGTGTCTGTTCCACAAATGTTGACGCAATGAATCTTGAAAGGAAGTGTGACTGAATTACTAAGTTCCCACTGTGTCCCAGATGCAATCCTATGCTCACTGTCTACACTCCCTGTTTCTCTTGCCACACTGGATAGAACCAGCTGACCTCCAGGTCTAACAGCTTCCTACAACTCCTGCCTTGCTCCTGTCAACCCATCCTACCCATTCTCTCCTTTATATCACATTCTTGATCAACACTGTTCAGTCGTTCTCCATTGCCTGCTCACAGGGTGATTCAACTCCTAAATCTTACATTCCAAGGAAGTTCATAATCTGATCCCTCCATCCCTAAGTCCTTTTGCATCTCTGTACACGCATTCCATCCCAGTCATACTGTGCTCTTAACTGGACGTCTTTGGTGATCTTCCGCTTCCACACCTCTTTTGCCTACCACTCCCCTCCCTAGGATGCCTTCTTCAGTTGTACATTAACACCCCACTCAAACCCCAATCCTTCACCAAGCCTTTAGGAAAAATTCCAGCTGGAAGAGGTTTCCTCTTCTACCCTGTTTGTGCTCTGAGCACTTTTTTCTGGAACACCCAGTCCATTCCAGCTACTGACATTTATTGTTTTCATTTATCACTGCCCTCTCTCCCCAGCTAAATCATAATCTTTACAATTAATCTTTACCTTACAGAAAGCAAGGGCTAAGTCTCATTTTACATGTACTTGCATCCTTATTCCTTCCCTGGACCTATATAGTGAGGACATGAAATAAGCTCATTTCAAGATGAAAAGCAAAGCAAACGGTTAATGTACATATAAACAACTAGTTGGAATTTTGAATGCTTTATTTACAAGTTGATTTCTCACAATACTTATTCATTTGCTTCACTAATAAAAATGCATTATTTATTATCCCACTTGATTTTTAAAGCACGTCTATTAGACAAATGTCCAGAGTAAGAGAAAATAAATAAACAAACAACTAAATAAATAAACAAATAAATAGGTTAAATTTCCAAAGGACCAAGTTAAAATTTTCTATGAAATAATTGAAAGTTGAATGACCCTGTAATCGATCACTAATATGGCTGTGTCTCATAGATTGGAATGTAATATGTGTATGTCTGTGTGTGAGGGAGGAGGGGATAAATGTGTTGATGGAGAAGTTAGAAGCATGAAGAATGAAAGAATATGGCCCAGGAGCTGCAGCCCAGGAGATACTAATATAGAAGGGCAACAAGTGCTGTCCTTGTAATTTAGACCATCTAAGTGTTAGGAGGGGCTACATGCAATGGAGCATTTTATACTGAGGAACTTGATTGAGCAGAGGCTATGGGATGTGCCACAGGTTTTTAGGCACAGGTGCAGGAAAACACCCTTCATAGTTCAGGCTGGAAGCCAACATAAAGTGAAGAAGCTAACACTGAAAGCAAAGTACACTAATTCCAGGGAAGGGGAACACAGCAGGGAACTGTTTCAATACTATTTACAATAGCCAAGACATGGAAGCAACCTAAATACCCATCAACAGAGGAATGGATGAAGAAGATGTGATATATATATATACACACACACACACACAATGGAATATTATTACTCAGCCATATAAAAGAATGAAATAATGCTATTTGCAGCAACATGGATGGACCTAGAGATTATCATACTAAGTGAAGTAAGCCAGACAAAGACAAGTATCATATAACACTTATATGTGGAATCTAAAAGAAAAGATACAAATGAACTTATTTACAAAATAGAATTAGACTCACAGACATAGAAAACAAATTTATGGTTACCAAAGGGGAAAGGTTGGGGGGATAAATTAAGAGTTTGGGATTAACATATACACACTACTATATATATATAAATAGATAATCAAAAATGACTGACTGTATAGCACAGGGAACTCCACTCAATATTCTGTAATAACCTGTATGAGAAAAGAATCTGAAAAAAGAATAGATATACATATATATATATATATATATATATATATATATATAAAAAACTGAATCACTTTGTTGTACACCTGAAACTAACACAACATTGTGAATCAACTATACTCCAATATAATTTTTTTTAAAAACAGTAACAAACAACTAAGTAACAATTAATTAATCAATCAGAATTATTAAACCATTTATTCATCTACTGAAAACTTCAGCCTAGCTGTGTAAGCAAATATGCAGCCATGACTTCCTCACCTATAACACTGTGTTTGTTAGACTTCTTTACAACATTCTCCAGGAACACAGAGCGGGAGACAACAATCCTCCATGGCGTTTCAGGGACTGCTTCATAGACACACCACTTTCATCTTTGTATCCATAAATGGGCAGGAGATGAGCTGGCAGTGAATTTATGCTCTCTGGCCTATGAGAAAGAGCCCAAGACCATCTCCAAAACACTGACAGAAATACAATGTAAGCCATGTGTGTAATGATGTATTTTTATGTAGTCATATAAAAAACAGAGCTGAAATTAATTTCATTATTTTGGGATGTAATCCATATAAAACAATATTAATGACCTTTTTACATCTTTTTTGGGGGAGGATGATACAAAGTCTTTGAAATCCCATGTGTATTCTACACTTACATACATCTCAGTTCAGACTAGCTGTGTCTCAAGTGCTCAATAGTCACAGGTGACCAGCGGCTACTGTATCAGACAACATATTTCTAGACAGAGGCAAGAGAGCAGGTGAGAGCGAAGCTTAATTTTGAGTCTCAGTAGGAAGTATTGATTTTGAAAGGCTACTCTTACCAAGGATTTTTAATTTTACCTTTTGGGCCACTAAGGAGCCTAGGTGTGTTTGTGTGTGTGTGTGTGTGTGTGTGTGTGTGTGTGTGTTTAGTAGTGGTAAAAGACTGACATGAAAAGTTTAAAAAGCTAAATTTGGCTAAAAATCAAACATAAATTAAGCATCTACACTGTCCCAGAAAGATCATGGGAAATGAAATAGAAGTATGTTTTGGTGTCTATATACAAAAGTTCACAATACAGTTAGATGGGCAGTTTGGACAATAGTTAAGATCAGGGACAAAATGTTAATTACATAGTAACAATTAATATGCCATTACATAAAATTCAGAAAGTTGGGAAAGAATCACAAGAAAAGAAAGATTTCAGTAGAAACTTGGGAAGATGGGCAGGGGTTGGGGTTAGACACAAATATGGAAATGAAAAAGTCAATTCCAGTCTAAATTAGTATAAGTTGGCCAGATGAAATATAGGATGCTCATTTAAATGATAATTTTATATAAAAATAATTTTGGTGAGTATATCTCAAATATTACATGATTATTATATATTAAAATATACTGATGATTTTTATGACATTTACAACTCTATAATACCCAAACAAAATCAGAAAAGCTGAGAATAGAAGTTCATATTAGAAAGCCTATTGAGAGAATTTTTAAATCAATTCATGTACATTATCAGATTTAATTTTAAAGCAGAACTATGTGGTACTCCCTTTGTATTATCATCCCTAACTTAAAGATGAGGAAACTGAATCTTAATTTAGGTAACATGTAAGAGGTCACGTAGTTAGGAAATGATGAGCCAGTATTTGAAGCTAGATATGCTTTCTATCATAAAATATTCATTCCAAGACTGATAGGTATTGAAAAGATATAGGTTAGAAGTTCATGAAGGGCACAGAAGGTGATGATATCTAAGCTCTCTTGTGACTCTAAGATTTAGAAACCACTTCTGGCAAAGATGTGCTAGATCCTGGCTAAGATCGGATTAACCCTACTGCCAAGAATAACTAGAAAATCTGGATAAAGTGTGGACTCAGAGAGCTACCAGGCAGCCAAGACTTGAGGGGCTGAAATCTTGGAAAGGGAAGTCCAGTCAAGTGAGTCAACCTTGGCTCTGCCTTTTCTCTGGAGGCATCTGCTTCATAGACTAAATGAGCTGACAGATGGAGCATTCAAGATAAAGTAGCAGCTAAGAAGCTCAGGCACTGAGCAAAGTTTCAAGTAGTCCCATGGAGCTGACAAAATAGCATATTTCAAAATGAATCATTGTGGTCAAGGTTGAGAAATCAGTATTCCAAGGAGGCATGGATGCAACATCCCATACTGCTTTTTTTTTCAAAACATTTACCTGTTTACAAGTGATGGCCGCATGACAAGAAAGTGATCACAGGTTTTGGTAGTCTCACAGTGCTGGGGAGACAAAAATTGGAGTTCAGGGGCTGCCAAGGGGAGGGTACTAAAAAGCAAACCAGACTTTTATTGGAACCATTGAAGGACTACACTTAGATGTAAGACTGGCTTGAAAATGAACCAGGACTCACAAAGACTAACTTCAGGGTCAAATTCGATCAAACCCAAACTGGACTAAAGTAAAATGTTTCTATGCTAACAGACTCCCAAAGAAAAAACAAATGTTCTCTGGGGAAAGAACATTCATTCCAAGACTATGCCATATTTAATATCAAGTTCTCCAACAAATTTCTTCAGAAATTATTGGACATACCAAGAGATGAGGCCAAAATAAAGAAAATAATGCAATGGAAGTATATCCACAGATAATCTAGATATTGGTATTATTAGACACAGATGATAAAATACTATACTTAATATAATAAAAATGCATGGCTAGATGGAAAATTTCAAAAGGAAAATGGGACCTATACAAAGAATCAAAAGTAAACTCTAAAAAAGGAAGAATGAAATTAAAACTTAAGAAATGATCTTAATAACAGACAAAACACTGCTGAAATGAAGATTAATTAATTGAAATAGTTAGTAGAGAATATTGGACTATAAGACAACTGAGAAAAAAGCCTATGGAAATATTTAAATTAGGATAAGAAATTTAAGGAACATGAAAATGTTTATGTAATTGGAGTCCTAGAAAAAAGGAGAGACAAAATTTGACAGAGTTACATTTAAGGGATGATTTTGGGGAAATTTTAAAAATCAATTAAATGATTTAAGAATAGAATATAAAAGCAGTTCAAATCCTAAACCAGATTATTAAAAAAAATAAAAATCATAGTAAAGCTGTTGAGAGCCAAATAAACTTTAAAAGTATCCAAATGAAGGAAAAGAAAGATAACCTTCAAAAGAGAAACAATAAAACTAAAAGCTAGCTTCTCAACTTAAAGGCTAAATCTAGAAGACAATTAAATGATAATTTTCAAAAATTTTAAAAATACAATTTAATCTAAAATTCTATAACTGGACAAAATCTACTTCAAAAATAAAGGTGGGGCTTCCCTGGTGGCACAGTGGTTGAGAGTCCGCCTATCGATACCAGGGACACGGGTTCGTGACCTGGTCCGGGAAGATCCCACATGTTGCGGAGAGGCAGGGCCCGTGAGCCATGGCCACTGGGCCTGCATGTCCGGAGACTGTGCTCCGCAACGGGAGAGGCCACAACAGTGAGAGGCCCGTGTACTAAAAATAATAATAATAAAATAAAGGTGAAATTAAACCATTTTCAGAAAAAGAAAAACAGATTTTTTTAAACCAGTAGATCTGAACAAAATGACAAAATGTTAAAAAAATCTTTATGATCTTTTATGACCCACCTCCTAGAGTAATGAAAATAAAAATAAACAAATGGGACCTAATTAAACTTAAAACTTTTGCATAGCAAAGGAAACCATAAATAAGATGAAAAGACAACCCTCAGAATGAGAGAAAATGTTTGCAAACAAAGCAACTGACAAAGAATTAATCTCAAAAATATAAGAACAGCTCATGCAGCTCAATACCAAAAAAACAGACAACCCAATCAAAAAATGGGTGGAAGACCTAGAAAGACATTTCTTCAAAGAAGACACACAGATGGCCAACAAGCACATGAAAAGATGCTCAACATCACTAATTAGAGAAATGCAAATCAAGACTACAGTATCACCTCACACCAGTCAGAATGGCCATCATCAAAAAATCTACAAACCATGAATGCTGGAGAGGGTGTGGAGAAAAGGGAACCCTCATGCACTATTGATGGGAATGTAAATTGATGCAGCCACTATGGAAAACAGTATGGAAGTTCCTTAAAAAACTAAAAATAGAGCTACCATATGACCCAGCAATCCCATGACTGGGCATATATCCAGAGAAAACCATAATCCAAAAAGACACATGCACCCCAAAGTTCACAGCAGCACTATTTACAATAGCCAGGATATGGAAGCAACCTAAATGTCCATCAAAAGAGGAATGGATAAAGAAGATGTGGTACATATATACAATGGAATATTTCTCAGTTATAAAAAGGAATAAAACTGGGTCATTTGTAGAGATGTGGATAGCTCTAGAGACTCTCATACTGAGTGAAGTAAGTCAGAAAGAGAAAAACAAATATCACATATTAACGCATATACGTGGAAACTAGAAAAATGGTATAGATGATCTTATTGGCAAAGCACAGAGATACAGAGGTAGATAACAAATGTATGGATACCAAGGGGAAAGGAGTGGGGTGGGAGGAATTGGGAGATTGGGATTGACACATATACACTATTGATACTATGTATAAAATAGATAACCAATGAGAATATATTTTATAGTAGAGGGAACTCTACATAATGCACTGTGGTGACCTAAATGGGAAGGAAATCCAAAAAAAGAGGGGATATATGTATATGTATAGCTGATTCATTTTGCTGTACAGTAGCAACTAACACAACATTGTAAAGCAACTACACTCCAAAAAAATTAATTAAAAAATGTCTTTATGCAGAACAAAAACAATCTCAGATGGAGACATGGAAATACAAGAAGAAATTAAAGGTAAAACTTGTGGTAAGTCTAAATAAATATTTTCTGTGAAAAATAACAATAACAGTTTCTCTGGTTTAATATACAGATACAATTATAATAAATAATTTAAAAACACAAATGGTAGGAAGGGATAAATTGCATTAACATGTGGAAAGTCTACACTATCCTAAGTTGGAAAAACTCTAATTCAAGATAGACTGCAATATTTCAAAGACAATTGTTGATGTATTTAGAACAATAAGAAAACATGGTAAGGAGCTTATAATTAACACCTTATAGAAAGAGACAGAGGAATGCTTAAAAATAAATACATCATTAGCTGATGCAATAAGACAAGAAAAGGCAATAAAAGATATATTGATCGGATGGAGGAAATAAAACTGCCTTTTATTTTAGAAAAATTGAAATACTCAACAAAAAAAATTCTGTAACTAATAAGTGATTTCAGCATGTTTGCAGGATACAAGATTAATATAGAAAAGTCAATCATTTTCCTCTATATTGGCAATGAACAAGTGGAATTTAAAGTTAAAATACATTACCATTTATATTAGCACATTACATTGAAAAAATGAAATACTTAGGTATATATCTAACAAAATATGTAAAGAACTATATGAGAAAAGCTACAAAACTCTGATGAAAGGAATCAAAGTAGAAATAAATGAAGAGATAGTCCATGCTCATAGGAAGACTCAATATTGTTCAATGTTGGCTATTCCCAAATTGATTCATAGATTTAATGCAATACCAATCAAAATTCCAGCAAATGATTTTGTGGATAAGAATAAATATATTCTAACATCTACATGGGAAGGCAAAAGACCCTAAAAATCCCACTCAATATTGAAGGAAAAGACTAGACAAATAGATCAATGGAACATAATAGAGAGCCAAAAAATAGACCTACATAAATTTGGTCAACTGATCTTAAACAAAGAAGCAAAGGCAATACAGTGGAGATAAGATAGTCTTTTCAGCAAAGAGTGTGGAATAACTAAAGGTCCACATGCAAAAAAAAGAAAAAAGAAAAGAAAAGAAAAAAAGAATCTAGACATGGACTTTACACCCTTACCAAAGTTAACTCAAAATGAATAACAGACCTAAATGTAAAATATATAACTATAAAATTTCTAGAGAGTAAAACTTGGAGGACTTTGGGTATAGTGATGATTTTTTAGATACAATACAAAAGGTATAATTCATGAAAAAAATAATTTACAAGCTGGACTTCTTTAAATTGAAGACTTCAGCTCTGTGAAGGACAAAAGAAAGAAGAAAAGCAACAGACTAGGGGAAAATATTTGCAAATAACACCTCTCATAAAGGATTGTTACCTAAAATATTCAAAGAATTCTTAAAATTCGAGAGTAGGAAAATGAAGAACTCAATTAAAAAAATGGACCAAAGGCATAACAGACACCTCACTGTAGAACATATAGAGATGGCAAGTAATGAACGAAAAGACATTTAACATCATAAGTCATTAGGGAATTGCAAATTCAAACAATAATTAGATACCACCATATACCTAGTAGAATGGCCATAATCAAAAATACTGATAACACCAAATGTTGGTGAGAATGTAGAGCAAAAGGAATTCTCATTCACTGATGGAGAGAATACAAAATGGTACACCTACTTTGGAAGATTGTTTGGCAGTTTCTAACAAAAATAACACACTCTTGTCATATGATCCAGCAGTCCTGCTCCTTGATAGTTAGCCAAATGAGTTGAAAAGCCCTGCATACTGATGTTTACAGTGGCTTTATTCATAAATGCTAAAACTTGGAAGGAAACAAGATGTTCTTCAGTAGGTGAACGAATAAATAAACATTTGTACATCTAGACAATGAAATATTATTCAGTGCTAAAAAGAAATGAATATCAAGTCATAAGAAGGCATAAAGGAAATTTAAGGGCACTTTCACTAAGTGAAAGAAGACAATATGGAAGGGGTAAGTACTGCGATTCAACCTATATGAAATTCTGGAAGAGGTAGCTATAGAAACAATAAAAAGATCAATGGCTGCTGAGAGTTAGTGGGGAATAGGGGTTGAGTATGCAGGGAACAGAGGATTTTTAAGGCCATGAACTATTCTGCATAAAACCATAATGATGGATACGTGTCCGAACCCATAGAATGTACATCACCAAGAGCGAACCCCAATGTAAATGGTAGTCTTTGGGTGTTGATAGTTTATTAATTGTAACACATGCACCACACTGGTGGGGTGTTGATAAAGGGGGAGGTGATGCATGTGTGGGGCAGAGGGTATATGGGGGACTCTGTACATTCCTCTCAATTTTGCTGTGAACATAAAACTGTTCAAAAAAATAAAGTATATTAAAATAAATAACTAAATGCATGACTAATTTTTTTTAAAGGAGGAAATAGAGAAAACAGAACACAACAGATGGGACAAATAAAAAACTAACAGAGAATAACAGACTTACACTGGAATATGTAAATAATTAAATTAAGCATAACTAAACTAAACAATTCGAAATTGAAATTAAATATTGCCAAACTGGATTAAAAGCAACTAAATGCTGCCTGCAAGATTTACACTTTAAATGTACAAAAATATGTACTCTGAAACCGTTATCCATAAAAAGCCTGATATGAGACTAATTAGATGTACTGACATGAGATTGATTAGACGTTAGTGAAAGAAACATTATTCCTGACTCATGGTTTAATTCACCAGGAGATAGTAATTCTAACTTTGTATGCACTGATAATGAGGGTTTAAAATATATGAAAGAATAAATGAAAGAACTAAAAGGACAAATATATCATCTATAATATTGTGGAAAGTTTTTACACACTATTCTCATTAACTGGCAGAACCACTCACGCAATTTGGTAAGGAAATGGAGGACATAAATAATATGATTGATGAAATGCACCTAATCAACATACTTAGAACACTGAGAATAACAACTTCTAGAGATAGTTTGCAATTGAACATAGAATCTTTTCTATAATTGACCATAAGCAAAGACTCGATAAAGACACAAGGATTAAAATTATATGGTGGTATATTCTCTGACAATAGTAGAATTAACTAGAACTCAATAAAAAAATAAAACTACGTAAAGAATTCTAAAAATATTTGGCAACTTTTAAATAGAACATAGGTCTAGGAAATAATCAAAATGAAAATTTGAAGATGCTTTTTAACTGGATAATAACAACAATAAGAAGAAGAAGAAGAGGAAGAAGAAGGAGAAGAAGAAGGAGGGGAGGAGGAGTAGAAAAAGAAAAAGGAGGAGAAACATATTAAACTTGTGAGATGCAAATAAAGCCATACCTACAAGAAAAATATTTATCCTAAATACATATGCTAGAAAAGAAGAAAGGTAAAAATCAAGTATATGAATAGTCATCTTAAGAAATTAGCCAAAGAATGATAAATTGAATGCAAAGAATTTAGAAGGAAAAATAAGGTAAGAGTACAAATGGAGAAATTCTAAAACAGTATTAAGGAAACTTAATAGAGCCACACTTAGATTTTTGAAAACTAATAAGTTGACAAAATCGTATTGAGATTATTAAATTTAAAAAATAGAGGGCACAAACTACCAATATCAGAATGAAAAAAAAGGCTATCACTAAAGATCTTGCAGGTATTAAAGTGATAATGTAAAATATCATCAACAACCATATGCCAGTATGTTTGATTATGCACATGAACCAGACATATTCTTAGAAAATTACAATTTAACAAAACTGACAATGTAACAAAACTGAAAGAGGGAAAACCTAATCCCATACAGGGTATGTGAAAAAACAAATATTACACTTAATGTTAGAATATTAACTGGTTTCCCCAAATTAAGTTGGGGAAGAGACAGAAATGCTCATTATCACCACCTCTATTCAACATTGTGTTGGAGGTTCTATGCAGAGCAATTGGCAAGAGAAAGGCATAGATTTGAAAAATAAAATAAAAATGAATATTTGCAGATGGCATGATCATGTTTACAGAAAATTTTAAAATCTACAACCCATATGTCTTATCATGTGCATTTGGTAAAGTCACTGGGTATATGGCCAGTGTATAAAAATCGGTTGCATTTCTCTATACCAGAAATCAGCCAGTTGAAATATTTTTTAAAATGATGTTATTTACCTTAATACTAAGAAACACCAAATGTCTAAAAATGAATCTATCAAAATTTAAGTATGGCACAAAAATCCTATAGAATATTGAGAAAATTATTGTGCGTGGATTGAAAGAGTCAATATTATAAAAATGTTAATACTTTCCATAGTCATTTGGTTTAGTAAAATCCCAAAGGAAATCCCAGCAAGGGTTTTAGTGGGGTTTTTTTGCTAAAGATGATTTTAAAATTTATATGGACATGCACATGGCCAAGAACACCTAAGGCAGTCATGAGAAAGAACAAAGTTTAAAGATTTCACTTCCATATATAAATAAGCTATAGTTAAGACAGTATGATATTAGCTTAAATACGTATAAATAGACCAATAGAATAGAATAAAGATTCAGAAACATATCTATCAATGTATATGGACATATATTTTATGAAAATTTGACTTTCCAGAATAGTGGGTAAAGCTCTGACAGTCTTCTCAATAAATGTTAGTAAGTCCATTTGCTATTCATGTAGGAAAAATGAATACTGACCTTGTCTCACACCACATACACAAATTAACTCTAAATGGACATGGATCTAATTATTAAAGTTAAAAATTTAAAAAGCTTATAGAAAATAACATGAGAAAGTCTTGAGGATAGACAAAAATTTCCTATGCAAGATACAATTACTACTAACCATAAGGAAAAGCTGGGTAAGCCAGGCTATATTAAAAATAATAGGACTTCCCTGGTGGTGCAGTGGTTGAGAGTCCGCCTGCCGATGCAGGGGACACGGGTTCGTGCCCCGGTCCAGGAATATCCCACATGCCGCGGAGTGGCTGGGCCCGTGAGCCATGGCCACTGAGCCTTCGTGTCCGGAGCCTGTGCTCCGCAACGGGAGAGGCCACAACAGTGAGAGGCCCGCGTACCGCAAAAAAAATAATAATAAAATAATAATAATCATAATAATAAATTCAATTCTTCAAAATATACCAATAAGAGAGTGAAAAAATATGGAGTGACTGAAAACACTAACAATACATATATCTGACAAAGGACTTGTGTTCAGAATATATGACTCCTACAAATTCACAGGAAAAAGATATTTTTGTTAAAAGAAAAGGCTTAAGTTGGAATTTTTGAAAGATGGTATCAAAATAGCTAATAAACATTTGAAGTTGCTCTCCTTCATTCATTTTAGCAAATTACAAACTAAAAACACAATGAGATAGTATTACACTTTCATGGGAATTTCTCTATATTAATAAGACAGCAATACTAACTGTTGGGGAAGAAGAATATAAATTATTTTAAATGCTTTGGAAGAATTGTTGGCATTAACTGTTGAAGCAGAAATTATGCCCACCACTGCTAGTTATACACCCAACAGAAATGCACACACTTTGTGCAGCAGAATACATGTACAAGGATATTAACAACATCAAGATTCCTAACAGCCGTAAACTGAAAACAAGCCAGTTGTTTTATTTAATGGAATACCCTAAAACAATAAAAACGAGTGAACCACTGTAATGCATAATAGGGAGAATAAATCTCACAAACTGTTGAGAAAAAAAAAAAATCCTGCACAGTAGAGTACATACCGTATGATCCCATCTATATAAGGTCCAAAAAAGGCAAAATTCCATGATGGTGATAGGTCTCTCTCAGGTAGGTGGCTGGGAGGAGGCATGAAGGAATTTCTGGATTATTGCCCATATTTTGTTTCCTTCTCTGAGTATGTTTACATGGGTATGCCAGCTTTGTGAAATTTATTGAGTTGTAGATTTATACTGTGTGCATTTCTCCATGCATTGTACTACAATGAAGATATATATATGGTATATATATACCATGATATACCATATACCATGGTATATATATACCATGATTCTACTGCTGGTTGATATGTTATGCTTGAATTATAAAAGTTGTAGGCATTTTCAAAAGGGAAACTGTTGCATTAATGACTTCAAGGGAGCTTCCATTGGTCTTGGTCTCACAGCTGGCCCAGGAAAAGAAAGAGAAGGATGTGGTCCAGAGAAATGTAGAGATGCTAATATGGGAACAATGGGAGAAAGACCATGGTAAAGGTATGGATGGGGAGATACAGGCTTCCATGTATTGTATCAAGTCTCGGGATTACCACAGCATTGTCAAGTGGAGACATACACCTGACACGAAGGAAATGTTGGCACTGCCCTAAGGCGGAGAGTAGATAAAGGAGATAGTCATGGAGGAAAGATTGATAACTCAGTCTTTTCTATACTCATCCTGACTTGATGTAATTATTGTCAGTCCATAGCATTTATTATATTTGTCACTCAGTTTGACAATTGATTATGTGTATCCTGTCTTGTGTTGTCACTTAACTATTTCAAGATGTATTAGGCTGAACCATATGGAATTGTCAATATTCAACCATTTTCATACAGGTCAACTTAATAAAGTGTGTGTCTGAACAAAATTCATTTCCATTAGCATTTTTGCTATGGCTAGCATGCCTCTAAACTCTCTGATCCTCACTTCCTTCACCCACAAAATGGGTATTCACAGAACTGCCTCAATTATGTAATGAAATTTTCAAGTGAAAGTGCTTTGTAAACTCTGATGTAAGATAAAGCTCCAGTTATTAATGCAAAGGCTAATATAAGCTATTCCTACATAAATCCTGCCAAAGGAAAGCATACGTGCATGGACGGTAACTGGAATCTCTGTAACTAAAGGAATAAAAGTAAAAGGCACTTTTTAATAAGTAATCCAGCAAAAACGGCAGAAGAGAGATGAAAAAAATGGATATATGTGCTGTTTAGATCTGACATTGTGGCCATTTTGAAAATGTAAGTTCTCATTATGTTATTTTCCTTTTTAAAAGCTTCATGGACAAGCCAGTAGCCTGGCATACAGATTCCTTCACAGCTAATCCTCAACATTTATTTCCAGTCTCAAATTTCTGGCCATTCACCTCCTCATCAACCTACTATGTTGTCAAGCACCTACTAGGTGATGGAAATACAACAGTGATCAAGAGAGACAGAGGCTCTATCACCTCAAAGCATCCAATCTAGAAGACTAGACAGGCAATTCAACCGTCAACTACCAGAGAGAAAATAAAGACTGACAGAATAATTTAGAGCTTTGTGAGCACATAGCTTAAACCAGTCTCAGAAAGTGGAGGCTGCTTCCAGAAGAACTGACGTCAAAGTCTAGCCCTGAAGGTTGAATGGTGATAGGCAGGCACATGGAAAGGCCTGGAGAGAGAGCATGGGCTATTCGAAAGCTGGGGAGGTGGTGGGTAAACACAGCAAGAAGCTCAAGGTGGGATGGAAGACACTGAGGAGGAACAAAGGTGTTTTAGGACACACTAAGGAGTTTGGAATTTATCCTAAAGGAAATGTCACTGAAATCATTGAAGAAATAAAGCAGCAAGACTATATAAGTAGTGGATCACTGAAGAAACCAAAGAGGAAATCAAAAAATACCTAGAGACAAATGACAATGAAAACACGACGACCCAAAACCTCTGGGATGCAGCAAAAGCAGTTCTAAGAGGGAAGTTAATAGCAATACAATCCTGCCTCAGGAAACAAGAAAAAATCTCAAGTAAACAGCTTAACCTTACA
This sequence comes from Lagenorhynchus albirostris, assembly GCF_949774975.1. Taxonomy (NCBI): domain Eukaryota; kingdom Metazoa; phylum Chordata; class Mammalia; order Artiodactyla; family Delphinidae; genus Lagenorhynchus; species Lagenorhynchus albirostris. Next base: position 3,466,410 of record NC_083107.1, read on the forward strand.
ACTAAAGCAACTAGAGAAAGAAGAACAAACAAAACTCAAAGTTAGTAGAAGGAAAAAATTCATAATGATCAGAGCAGAAATAAATTAAATAGAGACGAAGAAAACAATACAAAAGATCAATGAAATTAAAAGCTGGTTCTTTGAAAAGATAAACAAAACTGATAAACCTTTAGGCAGACTCATCAAAAGAAGAAAAAGGAGAAGATTATATGAGTAGTTTTGTATTTTAGAGAAGTAACCATGGCTGATGGGAAAAAGAACTGAGAAGGTAAGATAGATGGCAGGTAGCAGGTAACTACAAGAGATTGCTGTTGTAGTACCAGATACCAAATGCAGAACTGAACTAGGATGATGGGCTTAGGGATGAAGATGAGTCTGCAACATATTTCAAAGGCTCAGATTCTCCAGGATGAGATGAAAACTTTTCTGTGTAGGGAGAGGGCATAAGCAACTAGGATTCTTATGTTTCTGCTGTGGGCAACTAAGTTCAGGAACCAATATTTAAGGGAGGTGCATTAAAAGAGCAACAGACTTGGCGTGCATGTCAGAGGAGAGAACAGGGACAGTGAGTTGAGTTTGAGGAGCTTATCTGTCCTCCAAGCAGAGAGGTTCAAGAAGAAGGTAGCTACCTGAGCTTGGGAGATTTTGAAGGGCTGGAGCTTTAGAGGTGAATAGAAGCTGTCCAGACAGAGGAGAATGCCCAGGGCAGAGAGGGGCAGTGGAGTGTCCAGAATAGTTGCTAGAGGAACTCCAGCATCTGAGGGATGCTCAGAGAGGGGAGGACCACAGATCCGAAAAGAAAGAGTCAGGGAACTAAGAGAGAGCATTTTCTAGAAAACCAGGTAAGACAGTATTTCTAGAATTTGAAAACTGTTTCAGATGTTTTTAAGAGATTGCATTGATAAAACTGGAAAGTGCCACTAGATTTAGGATAAGGAAGTCTCAGTGACTTTTGGGAAAGCAGCCTAAGTGGAAACAGTCAGCAGCTGAAGGTGCGAGATGAAGATGGGAGTGAGTATTGGAGAAATGTTTTTTTTATGTTGAAAGACTCTTGAGCATATTTACATGTCAATGAGAAGTATTTGTACAGAGAGAAAGGCTGAACTTCAAGGAAGAGAAAGCATTTCTGATAAGAATGATGTTCCTCCAGGATTGTTGGAAGGGGGGTAAATTTCAAAGCACAGGGACAGAGATTAATTTTCGGCAAGAGGAAAGATCCTCACCCATCGTAACAGGAGGTAACAAAAGCAGGGTGTGTGCAGATGCAGGTAATGGGGTCTGTTTGGTGAGATCAAGTGTGAAAACCCTACTCTCTTATTGCTTCTTTCATCTCTGTGAAACAGAAAATGAGGACAACTGCTGAAACTAAGTTCAAAGACAACATCTGTGCAGTAAAGAATTTAGCCTTGCCCCAAAAGAGGTCTGACCTTTGCTGTTGGCTTTTGGGTGGTGATCTCTAAACCCTTGAAATGTCATGCCTGAGAGGCATGTCTTTATTTGCCTTGGGACCTTGGGTCACACTCGATAGTCTAACAATATGATTTAGGGAAGGGGCTGGCAACACCAGAAAGACCACCAATTTGATTAAGATGAGGACTTTGGGTTATCCTGGAAAGTGAGATCAACCCTATGGGCAATCAAGTGATCGATCATTCATGCCTATGTGATGGAACCCTTATAAAAGCTCTTAACATAGAGGGTCAGGTGAGTTTCCCTGGTTGGCAACACTCCATGCAAATCTCCTCATATCAGTGCTGGGGAAGTAGTGCCCTGAATCCACATGAGAGGAAAATGGAAGCTCTGCATTTGGTATTTCCCTAGACTCTGCCCTATGTGATTCTTCTGTTGGCTGAGTTTAATCTCTTTCTTTTCCCTGTAATAAAACATAACCATGAGTATATCTGCTTTAAGTGAGTTCCGTGAGTTCTTCTAGAGAATTATCAAAAATCAAGGTATCTTGGAAACTCTTTGAACTTGCAATTGGTGCCAGAATTGAGATTGGTTTTGTGTGGACTGTGTTCCTTCAGACTGTACAGTTGGTTAAAACTCTTGCAGCATCATTGGGCTCAGGAGAATAGAGAAGATGTGAAGTAACTACTGTCAAGAATGTGAGCATGAGCTGAGCAGGGAAGGAGATGGGGGTTGGTGGGCACTTGAGGCCCTGGGGTAAGGGGTGAGTGGGAGGGGACAGTTGGGTGGCATGGACCCTGCAGCACCAGTGCAGACCACTGCTCTTGCCACTCAACTTTTCTGGATTCACATTGTCTGTACTCCACATGTATTCTGTCTGTTACCCAAGTCTGGATCCAGTTTCCTGTGCATTATCCAAGTCCCCTGTATGCCTTCAACTGGTTTCCCATTTTGCTTAAGACAACCATGACCCAAGGTTGATTTCTGTGACCTACAAACAAGAATCCTAAAATGCTTTCTTGTTACCTCCGCGGGCATCATATTACATTTCACCAAGTTTAAATTATAACGCTCTCCCTCATTGCAGTCTATGCATGCAAGCCTTTGCCACACATTTTAACTGAAACTCTGCTTACTGAGTCTCAACAGGACAAGATATTGATATTTAGCACAGTTTGGATTTGGCTTGCTGATTTTCCTCATTCCTTGAAAGTGTGCACAGTCATGCACTTTTATTTCCCCTCACGCTTTGTTACAGAACATCTGTGCCTTGTTGCCCTCCCCCCACCAACCCCGGTATTATTCATTTTAGAAATACTGTCCTTGCAACAACTAGTGACAGAGTATTTCAAATTTTAGAGTATTAAAATGACAATATTCCTTAGCTTTACGTTCTAATTTCCAAGCCATGTTTGGATTGCTGTTTTTCATTAGTCATAAGCAGAAGTAATAATTCCTTAAAAGTTAAGAAGACTCAGGAATTGAGTCAGGAACAAAGGAACAGACAGTACTGTTGGTTTATAAAAACATTTACTGGAACGCGTTCTTCAACATACAAGTATGCAGAACCACTGCAGATAGACAGCTGCGTGTCTCAACACTTGTGACAAACAGAACTCAGAGGGAAATGTATTTTTTAAAGGAGAAAGAGGCATCAACATACATTCATCATTGGGTATGAGGACAATGCAAGCTTACAATATAAGTCTGAGCAAAAGAGAATCAGCTTGTGAAAAATGATGAGTTTTTTTTTTTCCCCTCATGAAATACTTTCTGCAGTTGTCAGCATAGCTTCTTCGTCGCCTTGTAATTTTACAGCCAGTACATTTTAATCATGAAGAAGACTCAGAAGATTTTATAGCCAACTTAGGGTTAGTGGCCCAAGATAGTCCTTACTCTGAATTTCTCATTTTGAACCCTACATACTAAGGAAATAAGAAAGTTTTGGGGACTAAATGAAAGTCAAACTTTATAACAATGAAAGATAAATGAAAAGAAACAGCCAAATACGTTCTCAGAATTCTTGGGATAACTTTTTTTAAGGCACAATGATCTATGTTTAAAAAATATGAGACTGGACAAGTTCCCATTCCTTTAGCATTTATGTAATGAATATATATGTGAATATAAACACAGATGGAATATCTTGAGGCAGAGATAGCATATTATAGTGCCATGATTCTAAAACCAGAAAACTTCCATTCTTGATGTCAATAAATTAAATTACATTAGAAATACTGGTGTGCCTTAAAATTGAAACAGAAGGAGGCTATAAAAGACAATCTCTTTCTTCTACCTGAAATGCCTACAACTTCATTTATTCCTATCAGAACATTATGTGTAATTAAGATCCTGTTCAAACGCCATTGCTGAGATAAAGGCATGTTTACAGTGTAATTGTTATGACGAATCTGTGCTCCCCGCAAACTGTTCATAAATTGGTTACTTCTTAAAAGTAGGCTGTCAACTCATTATCTCTGGCCTTAGCTTTACCATAACAAAGATACTCCTAGATATTTGGGAAATGTTAGATATCGAATGGAAGAAGAATTACAAGCTGGAGGATGAGTCTATCATTTCAAGACTAAACAAGCAAATAAACAAATGTTGAAGCACCTATATTAAAGCAAAAAATGATAGCAAATGGAATAAGTATTTAAGTGTAAGGATAAATCATAAAAACTAAAAAAAATATGTGAATGTTAATGTAATTTAATTACATGCTTAGGCCTTCCTAAGCACACAACCAAGGTGAATCTATAAATGAAAGTATTAACTTGAGTACATAAAAATTAAAGTTTTGGGTTATTAAAGTTAAAAGGCAAAAAGTATGTGTGTGGAGTATATTCTTTCTCACACACAAAAATATATTAAAAAGGTTTAATGTCCTTAAAATACAAAAACTAATTTCAAATCCATAAGAATAACAGTAACCATCTCTATAGAAATTGACAATATCAACATACATGAATAATTAATTTAGAAATAACGTGAAGATAATAAATAATAAAAAATTTAGCCCTAATTATATGCAAATGAAATGAAACACATATACATAACTTTTCTATCTTTCAGATGAATGAAGATTTTAAAAAATTGGTGATACTAGGAAAGAATATGGGAAAAGTAGCATGCCAGTACCCTAATGAGGCTATTGCAGGGCAATTTGACAATGTGTATGATAAATCATTTACAGTACATACTCTGGAATTTCACTTTTACGAGAAAATGTGAGAAAGGCACAACAATGTAGGGCAAGGATATCTACACAGAATTGCTGTATGTACTGGCCCACCAACACTGGACTGATTAAATTATGATGAATCCATATGATGAACTATTAAGAACAATAACGTGGACACACTTATTGATATTTACGATATGCTGTTGAATGCAAAATATGCCATATTTGTAATAATAAAAAGAGCAATGAAGCAAAATGTGGACAATAGTTGGCATTTGTTCAATACATATTGGCATAAGTATTTGTGATTTCAAAAATGTTTACATGCTATCTAATTTTTATATAATGAAGAATGCATGGCCTTCATAATCAAAAAATAAAATTTACTAAATATCTCACAAATATCACTAGAGACAAATGGGAAAATAAATTTATTCATAAAGATATGATTGAAGATTGCAATTAGGTATTAAATAATAGGGACATAGTTAAATAAATTATGGTACTTCCATATGGTAGAATGTGAGCTAGCTATTGCTTTAGTTATAATATGGGAAAATTTTATTTTATAATGTTAAATTAAAAGTCAGACAGGAAAATTATATATATTTTATGATAGTAAATACATACTTTTTTTAGCAAAAGACAGGAAGGACATACTATAAAATTTTCAGTGATTGTCCACATGGTTATATTGAAAATATTTAATTTCTTCCTTCTAGTTTGTTGCAGTATTTTAAATTGTTTCACACAGAGAAATTTTCACCACTGTGATCTTTTCAAAACTTTATCAATTCCTGCTCCCCAGAGCCAACTGCTTTCAATTCTTGCAATGAGTTGACTCTTACTGGTCCTTATATTCCTTGTCTCTAAATGACGTACTTATATTTCTATGATCAATTTTTCAGTTTTAGGCAGGCTGCCTGGCTCTGAATCTCAGCTTTATCACTCACTGCCTGCGTGACCTTCAGCAAGTTACTTAACCTATCTGTGCCTCAGTTTCCTCATCTGTGGAACCGGGATAATAATAGGATTATTTTGTAAAAATTGAATTATGTAATACCTACAAAGTGCTTAAAACAGTGTTTGGCACATAGTAAATGTTCAGTAGCAGCTATTCTTAGTAAGGTATGTTTGCCCCTGTAATAAAAGCCTCCTGCCAATGTAAAAAAAAAAGTAACAAACAACTTTATCAATAATAACAAAGTAGACTTATCCATCAACAGCAAGGAAAATATGCTTCACACTTGCAGGAAGGGAAGGTTTTCATCCTACTTATATCATTAATCCTTCTGGTTAAAATGACTCTGATCATGACTGAATGGTGATGGTAAAGAGAAACATGCTATATACCTAATGATTGTTTGGTGTTTGGTTCAATTAAGCTTTAAAATTGAAGCCTTCATATACGTGATAAATCAATTCTTGAGAAGTTTATAAAGTTTCAGTTATACAAGATGAATCAGGTCCAGATATCTGCTGTATATCATGCCTATAGTTAACAAAACTGTGTTGTACACTTAAAGTTTTGTTACAAAGGTAGATCTTCAGTGTTTTTACCACATTTAAAAAAAATAAAATACAGTATATGCAAGTCAATTGTGTGGAATAAAGAAAACAATTCTACCTTTTTAAAAAAGAAAAGTTATTATGTGTAAAAATTGTATATGGATTCCTAATTCTCCTCCAACTTTCTCTACAAAAATAGAAATGTGTTTCTATGTAAAGAAGAACTGAAGCTCTGGCAAAATAAAATAAGCTGTGAATTATCAACTTGTTTTCTTAGGGTATCAGAGCCATGTGTCTGTTCACTTAGTAAAGGAGGCCATTTGCCTTTACACGTTGACTCTCTTTTTGAAGGATATCCCATTCACTTTTTCTTATTTGAATTCCATGATTGCTCTGTAGTCCATCACATTGTTCCCACTACCTTAAGACTAACCTACCTTAGACCTTCATAGATGCAGTTCTAGACATTAATGGTAAACTATAAATTTTATTTTTCTGATCATTAAAATTATGTATGTTGAAATTGTAAAAATTCCAGTGACTTCAGGTAGTAAAAGAAGATTAAAAATTTCCCAATTTATATACTAATTTATACTAATAGATAAATAATGTTAACTTTTAGCTGCATTTCCTTTGTCTCTTCATGTATTTCATACATATGTGTATAAATTATATGTATATAACATATATGCATACCTATTACATATATAAATTATATGTATATATAACATATAATATGATGTTATTTTATATTGTTTCCATATAAATGTTACTCAAAAACATGCTCGATTCTCTGTCACTTTCTAGATTAAGCGTCAAATCTGCAGTTTTGCTTTCAAGAATTTTCTTTCCTATGCCTCTGTCTACTTTTCTGGTTTATTTTTAAATAATGCTCTGCATTCAAACTGCATTAGTTCAAATCCCTAGTTCTACAACTTCATAATTATATGGCTTTGGGTGGGTAAATTAATCTCTGTTTTAAAGATTCCTCATCTATAAAATGGTTATAATAATAATTCTTGTTAAAGAATTATTTTGAGATTAAATTATGTAATTTGTGGTTCATGATAACCAGCCCACAAATGTATTAATCTTTATTATTGTCCAGTAAAACTGTATTACTCATTCTTCCCAAATATGGACCATGACTTTTCATATTTCATCACAGCTCACACTTCTGTTTTTACGCCTCTCGCCCTCCATTCCCACTTGTTAAAATCTTTACTATTTTCAATGTCTACCTCAAATAAACTTCCTCCAAATTTCTATTCAAATGACATATTTGCATTTTTAAAAACTATTTAACACTTTCTTACACAATACCTGTTATTGCACGTATATTCGGTCTGGTGTTATATGTAAATTACTCATTCCTCTAGTGAGTTTAAATATTTTAAGTACAAGAACTAAATTTACATATTTTTAATCCTCTCAAGAGTCTAGGCTTTTATTTCAAACCTAGTAAGTAAAGTGAGGTAACAACTTAAAGGTTATATCTGATAGAATTTTTTTTAAAGCCTTGGATTTTGAGTGCTTGTAGGCATTTCTCATTAGGCAAATTAGTTAGAATATACCTTTCTTCAGTTTTATACACATTCATTCACTCCACAAATGTTTGTTGAGCTCCTATCATGTTCTAGACTCTGGAGAAATATTGGTAGACAATACAGGCAAAGTCCCTGCTCTTAGGGAGCTAATATTCTAGTGAAGACAATAAATAAACAGACAAATGAGAGAATTCCAGTGCAAGAAGACACTAACTCAGCGGGAGTGGTTGGACCCAAGGAGGGCACATCCACTTAGGTTGCAGTTGGGATCTGGCTTCCCCAAGAGGATGTTTGGAAGAAAAGAAGCCAACGACACTAGATTCTGGGGGAGCTGTCTTCAGGCACACAAAACGGCGTATCCAGCAAAGACCCCCAAACAGTAGTTTGGCCTGTTCCAGAAACTTCAAGAAAGTTAAATGCAGTTACAATACAGTGAACAAGAGGGATGGGTTGTATTAAGTGAGGTTGGAAAAGTAGACACTTGTTTATGTAGAGCCTTGAAAGAGATTTGTATTTTTAGATTTTATTACAAGAATAATGAAAAAGCCCTGGGGGAGAGTGACATAATACTTTGTGTTTGACCAGTGGGAGGCAGCAGCAGGAGTATAGAGAGTGGTCTGGGGAATTATTCCTGCCCCTGTCTAGCTCAGCAGGGACTGGCAGTGACTGCAGTTGAATCTCATGGGTCAGTTTTCTCTGGGTTCCAAGTAAATTGCATCCTCCCCTTGAGCCTCCAGCCCCAAGCATGGTCATGTCTATTGGCTATTGTTGGTCCCAGATGCTTCACCATTCCAGTTCCCTCAGCTTTGCCCACACCTTTGCAAAATGGCTTTTGCAAGCACCCGTTGGGTTACACTCTCTAAGCCAGCTGTTTCTGCTGGGCACTGGCAGACACAGAGGTTTTGCAATTAGGCCAGGTCTGCAAGACTGGAAGGTTCCCTCTGGGGCCATGTCCATTCGAAGGCTAAATCCACAAGGACCTTTTCTCATCTGGTACAAGATGAAAATGAAGTCAGCGATGATTATCTCTACTCTTCCCACCATTTCACACTCTTTTGAGATAATTCTTTTTGGGGGTACATTAGGAAGCCTGTCTCTGTATGAAGCACTTTACTGCCTGCATCAGACTCTGGGATAGGGCTGGTTAGTCTTAGCCAGTTGAGCCCTGCTGTGAACCACACAAAGAATCTCCATCCATCAGCCCTGGCTGAGCAAGGTCTAAGGGCCTAGTGACTCTGAGGCTGAATTCCTTGTTCCCTCTGTAGGTCAACAAGGAGCTGATTCTAAGATTGAAAGAGATTTTTATTACATTTAGTTAATATTATATATCTAAAAAGAGACCGCAGTTTTATGAAAGGCAAACAGATCATGTGTGTCATTCTGAATTTATGCTATCAATCTCTTGAAGAACAACAGATAACAGTTATAAATATTCATTTCTTTCAAAATCCTTATTACTTCCTATACACACATATTGTTTTCTAGGGATGCTCAAAAATTTCTTGTAATTGCTCACTAATACATATGAGTTCTTGGTGAAGAGAATTTACTCTCTTTATAAATATTTCCTAACATGAACTTGACTGCTACTTCTTGTCACACACTACTGCAATGAATAGCATGCACTTTGGGCCATTCTCCATTTGTATGTTCTATGAATGATGTAGCTTCCCCCTGATGCATTGACTCTGCCTGGAAGTCACAAAGGTAGGCTGGAGAATGTGTATTCTAAAAGCTTAGCTGATAAAGGCCACAAGCAGACCTAAGTATGACAAAAAATTCATCCTTTATTGAGAAAGAGAAAAAACTCTAAGTGCAGTATTAAGACCATTTCCCCTCTATCCAGAGGGCCAGTCTAAGCTCAAAGGTGAAAATTAGGATGTTTTCATTTTTTCAGCTTTTGCTATCAGGTTTTTAAAATTCCCTAATATTTTTTTCTCAAATAATATGTTCCCAAACCTCTGATTTCTAACAATATCTTTTTCTCAAAAGCCTGATTCTTGAATTTTAAAAATTAATTGTAAGCTTTATGAAGCCATTTCCTTCCTTCCTTCCTGCCTTCCTTCCTTCCTGCCTTCCTTCCTTCCTTCCTTCTTTCCTTCCTTCCTTCCTCCTCCCTCCCTCTTTCCTTCCTTCCTTCCCTCCTTCCTTCCTTCCTTCCTTCCTCCTCCCTCCCTCCTTCCTTCCTTCCTTCCCTCCTTCCTTCCTTCCTTCCTTTCCTCCTTCCTACCTTCCTTCCTTCCTTCTTTCCTTCCTTCCTTCTTTCCTTCCTTCCTTCTTTCCTTCCTTCCTCCCTTCTTTCCTTCCTTCCTGCCTTCTTTCCTTCCTTCCTCCTCCCTCCCTCTCTTCCTTCCCTCCTTCCTTCCTTCCTTCCTTCTTCCCTCTCTCTCTGTTCAGCTTGCTCACTCACTTTCACTCTGTCTCTGAATAATGTTAGAACCTCATTAAAATTTGAATATTCTTAAAATTTACTTACTTTTTTTATTTATTTTTGCCACCCCGTGCGGGTTTTGGGATCCTAGTTCCCCAACCAGGGATCGAACCTGGGCCCTCGGCAGTAAAAGCATGGAGTTCTCACCACTGGACTGCCAGGGAAGTCCCTGAGTATTTTTTTTAATGCACTACACACCTAAGGAACTTAATTCCCTCATGGAAGATACGGATATCTTATTTAAATTAAGGACAGTTTATCCTTATCCTTTGCCAGTCTCTAGATTCAGGGCAGACACACAGGGGACAGTTTTCTATTTTGGTTTTCTTTCATGGTTACATTCATCCTGGCTCTTCAATGTCAACATGTATCTTTACAACAACAGGAAACACACTTGATAGTATTTGCCTCCATTTCAACTTTACATTTTCTCCTAAATTCTTTTCTGATTTTACCTTCCAGGTAGGTTAACATTTCTGTTATGAACATGGTCCCTATAGGTTTCAAAATGCCCAAGAGAATATAACTTCATTTATAAACACTATTTTTTGTTTATATATATCTGCTCATTTTTGTATGTTGCGTATACACTTTGACATGTATTCATTGTAGTCTAGTTTGTTTTTTCTCCCCAGGCCTCCAAACCCAACACATTCTGCTAAAGTGTAAAACAAAATGCTTTCCTGTTTTGAAGGAGTGTTTTCACTTTCAAGTTATATAATTTACTTATTCATGTGCCCTAAGGAAAATAAATGGTATAATTTTTTTACAGAAATTCAAATCCAATGAAAAATTAGTATATTCTCTAGATGTATATGCTTCATCAATCTTTGGCAAACATATCCTTTAATTCACTTTTTATATTTTGGAAATTTCTAATATAATTTTTATTTATTTGCTTATATATACATGCATGTGATATGCGTATATGTGTAGACAGATAGCTGTATCTTCCTCTTCACCTTGTTCAAAGTAGAATTTGAGGTCCTTATGTAAATGGTTTAACTTTGCATGCCTTTTACCATTCATAAAATATGGGTAATGCCTACTGGAAGATGGAAATATTTTAAAATAATAGTAGGTTTGTAAAGCTTATGAATTTTGTAAAAGAGTTAGGTTCTAAAAGTGCAGGGAAAATATTTTTGACTCCCTGTTTTTCAAAGTAAAATCAGTCACTGCACATTCTGCTATTTTCCATAGTTTCTGGGTTTCATATGCTAATATTTTGGTATCATAACCTTTGCACTGCATTATTAAAATCTGAAGCTATACTATTGAAATACCATCCAATCTTGCTCACTGAAACAATGAGAAATTCATTAAACTTGTTCAATAAAATTGAAAGAACTGTTAGAATTACTGTTGGCTTGGGGGACGGGTTCATTCAGTACATTGCATGGGAACCTTTTTGTTGACTGCTTAGTTTTGCCAAAGAATAAAGGTAACTTACACATATTGTATCATTGCTGAATGGCATGAGGAATCATGTGTTCATGGCTCTGTCAAAATCTCATTAGTTTGATGCCAGTGACATGGAATTTGTGACAACTCTGCCTGTCTCTGGTGATGTTCACCCATCAGAGTATTTTTATAAACATGATTGTGAGGGGAATTAATGGGCATAAATGTAATTGCAAGTACTGGACTGACTTTTTGTGAAGAGATCACTTCTGAACAAAATTAAATAGCTTTCTAAATATTCCTATGCTTTTCCCAAAATGAATTGAATGTGTTCTTAGTAGTTTAAATAACTCTGTACTAAAAAATGGAAATTTAGGTTCTAGCTCTAGATCTCCTAAGGTTTCTGATTTCAGTGTCCTCTTTACCTTGAGATTACTTTCTATTCCAAGACCCTGTAATCCATAGTTCTCACTATTTCAAACTGATTTCCAAGATTAATAAGGCTATGTGATATCCATTATACAAAATTACCAATTTTCAATTACCTATATTTATGATCATTAATAAACCTCACATATCAAATTTCCACATTTTAAAAATGTCTGCAAGTTTTATGAAATCTCCTAATGGTGAACAACGTTGACGTTTTAGGTTCATCCCCTTTACATTCACTGCTGCTAAGAGCTAGTGAAAATATTCTAAAGAATGAGGAGAAAAACTGTCTAGAAAATATTCCAACTGGATATTGAGACTATGACTGTCCATTAAGAGAAAAATTTCCGTAAAAAACTTACATGTCTTCACATAGAGCTGCGTTTAAAGCACTGTGCCCAGGACTAAAGTGGGTATTCTTGGGGTCCTGTGCACCCCTGTTAGAATAGTTCTGAGAGTTGACCATTTAGAAATTGTTATTCCACAGCCAACAAGATGTACACAAGGAGCCTTACAGCTGTAGGAGAACTCAGGCTGCTGGAAACACCATTTCAAACATACACTTTCTCTGAGTCGTATGAATCCTCTCCCAGTAAAATGATATATTCCTGAGCACTGCACAGTAAAGTTTGATATTGAAAGGTCCAGGCTTTTTTAGCAATTAGTGACAATAATACTCCTCTATCAAATGCATTTTCCAAAGGTAATTCTTCATTTGTTTGAACGAAAGTCACAAATACTAAAAATGAAGACATTCCTAAGATATTTGTCTTTTTGTTGGGTGTAACTTTTTACCTCACATTGAGCGCACATCCAGTCTTGGTCCTGTAACTGCCTGTTTTGTCATTTTTATATATTATAACCCTCCTCATAATTTTCCTTACATGCCAAGAGTTTTGTCCCTGGCTACTCTATTACATAGCAATATGTCATCCAGACAGGAAAACATTTATTTTATTGATAAGCCATATTTTCTTACTACTATTCAGGATGAGTGTCCCACACTTGCTGAATATGTAATACTATGCCAATGATTAATTAGAAAAAACCTGAGACATATCATAATGAAAGAACAAAACAAAATATTTTTTAAAAAAATATTTAATGTCTGCTTTGACCAAGGGTAATGATTGCTTTGCTATCATTTTCTCCTAAGAAATAAACAACTGATCACTATTGTTTTTCCTTTGGATAAGACTGTTGTGCTTTTATTCACTACAGTGAACTTAAGTGCAGAATTGTTACTTAAATGAATTGAACAAATACCCCCTGAGTGGCAATTCTGTGCCAGATGCTGTGTGGGCACTGGATTCAGAGAAATGAAGGTGGTACAGTCATTGGCTTGGAGTTAAGTCTAGAGAAAGATTTGCTGGTGGACTGAAGTTTAAGATTAATCTTTAATAGAGCCAGAACTTCCCCAGGTCGTAGACATGGGGAGTGGGTGAGCCTCCCATACAGAGAGGTACAGCATGAGTGTGCCTTGTGCATATTTACATTTTCTGTGCTAATTCTCTGGACTCCCTCATTGTAGTAGGTGATTGGAACTGTATGCTGAGTACAATTAGTTCGGTAAATATCTAAATAACTTACTTTGCTTGGCCCTGAGTCTGCTATGTTATGGAAGTTTCAAAGTGAGTGTAAAGTGGCTTATTTAGGGGCAGTATAGGCTAGTTGGAGGGATTGGATATCCTTACATACAATCCAGATTATTTTTAATTACATGCCCAAGTTAATGGCAAGTACAAGAAAAGGTGTTTCTTCATTCAGCAAATAATTGATTGACCATTATGTGTGAAGAAGCGTCTTTTAGAGGCACAACGTAATTTCTCTCTTATATGGATGCTTGATTTTATACAGGAAAACCCATGAACGGTTGGTGGCAGTGGTTTGGCAGTGGTTTGCTGAGAAACCTGGGCTCTGTGCAGAGAGGGCATAGGACAAGTCAATACAAAGAGACATGGGACATGCAGTGCTTAATAAAGTAGATGGGCATGGTTTCCAGAGGCAGCCAGGGATGGAGAGAGAGTAGGGACTCACAAAAAAGTTCAGTGAGAAGAAAAATACAAGGAGTATCAGGAGACAGAAGGGGTTGAAGAAGTTAACATGAAAAATGGGCCATAAGAAATCCTTCTGTTGGAGAGGCCAAGGATCCTTAGTGTGTTTTCACACGTGGTTCTCACTTCCCCCCTTTACTTGAAAAGTTTGGGGAGGAGTTTGACACAAGGTAACATCTTAAGGGGCAGTGCCCACACCAGGGAAACAAGAACCTGAGGCTCTTGGTTATAGGCTGCAGGAACCACGAACTGCATTTTGGAGTTAAAGAACCCAGGAAAGCAATTTGCTCTATGGTCTAATTTAGAATTTGATGGGAAACGCATATTCTTTCTCCAAATTATACTAGATTGAAGCAGAGGGGGAGCAGAACATCACCTGACTTCTTCCATATCAGGACTCATGTAAATAAAATAGGTGACTAATAGATTAATGCAATAATTATTACCAGATTTCAGAAAGCAGGGCATTTTAAGGCTAGTGTTGTCACTTTTGACTAAAAGGAGTGGTTCCATTGGAGAATGGAATAGAGAGACATTCAGAGTAAAGTGGGAGCAATGGGGATTCATTCCAGATAGAAGTCAGCCAGTGAGGTTTGTCGGTGTTTAGACTGGATTAGAGATCACAAAGTAGAGTATACACAGGGTGTGAGCTTTGGAGTCAGACAGGCCTAAATTGGACCCTCACTCTCTTACTGCTTGGTTCAGTAATCTACAGCATACCGGTTAACACATTTGTGTTATGAGGGGAATTAAGTGGTAAAATGTCTGCAAAACAATTTCCTCAGCGCTTGGCACATAATACACCCTCATCAAATGACAGTTACGTGGATCTGTGTTAGACAAAGGGCAGGTTATTAAGTCTGGATACTGGTTGAAAAAGGCAGATGAACTCTGTAGATTAGGATTTAGGTCTGTGGCGAGCTTGGGTCAAGAGCTTCTGTTTAGCGAGGATTACATGAGCCAGGGCAAGGCTGAATGTAACATGAAGTCCGGGGAGAGATGCCCCAAGTAGAGGGTTCATGTTCCTGCTTGGAAAATAGTCCCAATAAAATTTCACTATGAACTTTGGACACCACCTTGAAACTAACCTCTGTAACTGCCTCAGCAAAAGTTAAAGGGGCTGAATTCATGACAGCGTTGACAGAGTTTGGACAGAAACTATGCAATCTCTGGTCCAGGTTGTTAAATGAAACTTGGAGCTGGGGAAGGAATGTCCTTCTCAGGCCAGAGTGAAACTCGGACTCGCAAGGACGCAGCATGGCAGAGAGGGGTCGGGCTGTGCCAGGGGGCACCTTCTCTTGGGAATACCCAGAGCTGAGGCAGGGTTGATGTGCACCGTTATGGGGGAGGGCAGAGCAGAACTTTGGGTCTTACCTTGTGCCTTCAGAGAGAAGGAGGCAGAAACTGGAAACACGGAGCAGTTAGAGACAATCAGGGTGGTACCGGCGCTGCCCATACTTTTCTTCTCTGTGTCCTAATACCCACCCCAAAGGCGGGTCTGCATAACCACACAGTAGCTTGGGTTACCAGTTACCCTTATGTAGAGAGTCTACAGTTTTACCAAAAGAATAGCCTCATCATTCTGTTGTACAATTTTTGAATGCATTTAAAATTAACATAAGTCATTTTTTTTTTTTTGTGGTACGTGGGCCTCTCACTGTTGTGGCCTCTCCCGTTGCGAAGCACAGGCTCTGGACGCACAGCCTCAGCGGCCATGGCTCACGGGCCCAGCCGCTCCGCGGCATGTGGGATCTTCCCGGACCGGGGCACGAACCCACGTCCCCTGCATCGGCAGGCGGATTCTCAACCACGGCGCCACCAGGGAAGCCCTAAGTCATTATTTTTATAGGAAGGTGATATATGTCCTTAGAAGGCTAATGATAGTACTAACCTTATGGTAAAAAAAAAAAAAAAAAGAAAGCCCATCAATAACTTGAATTATAAACAAAATGCCCAAAGGTTATGAAAGAAACTACCACGTTGTCATTAGAACATCTGGATGAAGAAAGGAAATGTAGCTCCTGAAAAAATATCCAGTCACATCTTCAAAACCAACTACTAGACAAGAAGATAAAAATAAACATTCAACATTACCACACATCCTTTATTTCAAAAATCACACCTATCTTGTAAGATGTTATTCCTGCATCTATTTTCTCCACATACCTCCTTGGGTGATGTCACAGAACGGTTATAAGAAGTCAGCATCAGAAAAACCACGACTGCAACTGCCCCCGCAACAAAGTTTGGTTCCACCTCTGAAGGTTAGAGTTCTTGGGTGCACCTCTCAATTTGAGCCCCAATTAATTCAATCCACAAGCAAAACAGGTCACATCTGAGCAGGGGTGGGGGGGTAGAGTGGCTCTGAGCACGTGGACCTCAACAGGACTCAGCGCAATGCAGACCACAGCAGCATGACACCAGTGCACATGTTCATGGGCTGATTAATGGGCTGTCGCCTTAGTGGTTGACTGGTAAATTATTTATACTTATAAACCGCTAAATAATTTAAAGCTGATATCTTAAATTACAGCTGAGAGTGACAAGGAGAAGGTGGCCTAAAACTCCAACTGGAGAGATCAATGCCCTTGTTCGCCTGGCACTTGAGAACACAATTTCTGGTGACTGTTCTCAGAAAAAAAAAAAAAAGGAAAACATAAAGTATGTAGATTTGGTATAACATGTTATAGAGTGAATGAAATGCTTCAACAATCAAAGAGAAAGTTGCTTTAAGCAAAACAAACATGCTCCAACTCTAAAGGACACTAAAATTTCACAGGAAATAAAAATATTTGGCTTCAAAATTTAATCATGAAATCTAAACCCACTGGATGTTTTAAACTTTGCCTCTAAGAAGTTTATCATGCTTTGTGATCACAGGAGATCTGGACACATATAGTTATTTTCACCTGCAGCTATAGCATTACATTTTGTTTTCTTTTTATAGTACAGCAAAGGCAGCTTAGAAATAAAATATTAGTTAGCAAAACACAGAGTGGGATAGGGCTGAAAAGTGATCCAGTCTGCATATTTTAAGTCGAGAAGAGCAAAAAGAACGGGAGGTTGAGAAGGAGGAAAGTTAAGATTCTTAGTGTCTTATTGATGCCACAAAGAAATTTAGGAATAACCAAACAGATTGAGGAAACTTATCTTAAAAGGTTATTGTGTACAATTCAAAAAAACTAAAAAAATAGTTGTGCAAATAAGAGGCATATTTTAAGATAGTCTTGCAATATCACAACCAGAGCTTTCCATTAACTTAAGTGAGATTTTCTTTTTTGACATTTTAGTAGACTAAAACAAACAAACAAAACAAAACAAACAAAAAACAACAACAAAAAACTCTTGTGTGTTTTAAGGCAGTATATCAAAGAAAAATGAAAATGTTATAGGCTCCCAATTACTCTGATCACTATCTTTTTTCATATGTCTCATGAAAGTTTCCTCTCATGCTGGCTTTCATAGGTGTATCCTTTTTGAAATGCAGGGTCATTTAAGAATACCTATTTACAATGACTATTCAGTAATTAATTTCTGCTGTTCTGTTGGCCTGCCCTGAAATTACCAGTTGTCTTTCATCATAACTTTCTTACAAAAAACCTTTAATAATATTTGCCTAAAATCGGATAGGCTCAGGTTCCCAAAGACTAGTTCTTGCCCTAAGAAGAAAAAAGCACTTAAGTTATATTCCTGTTTTTTAACAGATGTTGTACTTCAATGGCAAATAAAAGTATGTGTGTACCTTGGGGATACACAGAGTCTGGGGGTTGTCTAGACTAGGGGCTACCCTACTCTTTTCTGACTGTATGAGATAATTGTCTGTCTCATCCTTTGCCTGAACCAACACCGCTCAATGTCACCCTCTTGTTTACAGAAGGCATCTTCTATATTTTCTGTCTTCTCCAATAAAATGGTAATTTTGCAAGCCTGTTTCTGATTTCTCATTTGCTCTTCTCAGCATTTTGAATAGACACCCACTGTCACTTTGACTAAGAATAGGGGTGAAATTCTGGAGTGATAAAGTTCTAAACAAGTTAATCTCCTCTCCCTGGATTTCATAGAATTGCTTAGTGACACAATTATATTCAGTTTCCAAAATTAGATACAATCAATTTCATCCTTGGAAAGGTTACTAGACTCTTAAAAGCAATAGCAAGTGATTGGATAGGCTTCTAAATGTGGGATTCCAAGATCAAATAACTTGGCTTAGTGCTACTACATACACTAAAATATTGAAACATTTTCTGCTTTAATGTTATAGCTACCATGTACAAGCTGGCAACTTTATTAATTCAAAAAAGACCACTACCATGAACTCTAGGTTCATATAATAAATTTCTTACTTGACTGTTTCCAAATGTGTTGACTGCCAAATACCTAAAACTTAACATGTATGAATAAAATCCTGAATACACCTCTAGCCTACCTGGCTTCCCTCAATTTTCACCATCTCAATTAACGGGTCATTCTTCCTCTAGTTTTTCAGATCCCAAATTGAATCCTGTCTGATTACTCTTTTTTCCTCAAACTCCATATCTAATCATTGAGTAAATCCTCACTGACTCACCTTCACAATATATCTGCAATCTAAACTTTCGGTTAGGGCAAGATTCTGTTGACAGAATAGCCCACATAGTTTCCCCAAATCCCATAGTAAGGAAAAAATAAAGAAAACTGAGTTCTTGTCCAGACAACATGACTTACACCTGTTTCTCCCTGGTCCTCCTTACTAAGCATAACTGTAAACACCTTAAAGACATAAGAGACAAATAAAATTTCTAAAAGGAATGAGAAGAAGAAGAACTGGCCTGGGGGCCCAGGAATGGAGGGAATGTGGTTCCCCTACCCAACAGAGAAGATGACTCAGACCCAGAGTTTCCTGACCCCTGATGTAGCAAAAGAGGGCAGTACAGGTTGGCTCCTTCTGCTCCTGGATTGAACGGAGGTCCCTCTGACAACATCAGGTGAGCTAACACCCTGACAGCAGGGGAAAGTGCTCTTCTTTGCCATGTGGCCACAGACTCCCTTCCTTACAGAGAGATATGAGTTTGGAAGGAATCAGCCTTAGGGAATCAGCTGCAAAGAGAGGACCAGCCAGGAAAGCCCCTTGGTGGCCAGGGACCTGAGACTCTTGCACTTACCTAGAGACAGCAGGGGCATGGGGACCACCATGTCAACAAGACCTTGATAGGCAGGCCCCTCTGTCCTAACAGGCAGGAGGATCCTGCCTTAACAAGTCCCCTCTCAGGGAAGTCTCCTTGTTTTCACTGGGTCAGAGCCTTCACTCCCCACCAGGAAACACCAGGGCTAACAGACGCAACCACATGAGCTGCCTGTTTTGGAAAGCAGGCAAGCCTGACTCCCTCTAGCACTGAAAGACACCTAGCACACCCAGCAAGGGAACCCCTTCTGCCCCTTCTGCAGAACCAGTGAGGACCAGTAGAGCCCCAGCAGCACCAGATAAACCAAGCAGACCAAAATAACAGCACAAAGGCACTGAAGATTAAATTGTCTTGGGAACACCAGGCATTAAACATCACAGTGATTCCCTAGTAAAATAAAAGATTTAAATAAGGCACAGAAAATCATAACATGTACAGGTACAACTGAAATTCACTCATCACATACAACTGAAATAAGAAAATTGCAAACTGAATGAGAGAAGACAGTGATAGGATGCCAATCCCAAGATGAATCCAGTGTTGGGATTATCTGACAAAATTCTGAAACCAGCCATCATAAAGATGCCTCAACTAGCAATTTCAAACTCTCTTGAAACAAATAAAAATAGAAAATCTCAGGAAAGAAATAGAAGTTATTAAAACAAAAGCAAGTAAGAATTATGGACATGAACTATGTAATAACACAAAGTTTAAAACAAAACCTCTGTGATGTGCTTAAGATTAGATTGGAGATGACAGAGAGTAAAATCAATGAACTTGAGAACTTGAGGACAGATCAACAGAATTCACCCTATCGAAACAACAGAGAGAAAACAATAAACAAAAAAAAAACAAACAAACAAAGCCTCAGA
Organism: Lagenorhynchus albirostris; assembly: GCF_949774975.1. Lineage (NCBI taxonomy): Eukaryota > Metazoa > Chordata > Mammalia > Artiodactyla > Delphinidae > Lagenorhynchus > Lagenorhynchus albirostris. The sequence continues at coordinate 3,486,412 of NC_083107.1, forward strand.
AACCTGTGAGATAACAATTGCCCCCTTGAAATCTCAGAAGGAAAGGAGAAAGAGAATAGGGCTGAAAAAATATTTAAAGAAATAATGACTGAAAACTTCCCAAATTTGATGGAAAACACAATTTGAGAAAAGGTAAGCAAAGTCCCCAAAAGAATAAACTCAAACAAATTCACACCAAGATACATAATAAGTACATTTCAAGAAACTAAAGGCAAAGAAAATAATCTTAATGGTAGCCAAAGAGAAATGATAAATTACCTTTATGAAACCAATTTTAATGACAGCAAATTTCTCATTTGAAACTCTGGAGGCCAGAAAGAAATAACACAGTACTCTATGGTAATAACAAACACACTTTTTCAAGTACATGTGGAACATTTATCAAGGTAGATCATATCCTAGGCCATAAAACACACCTTAACAAATTTAAATGAATTAAAATCATATAGCGTGTGTTCTCTGACCATAATGAACTCAAACTAGAAACCAATAACAGAAGGAAAAAAGAGTAACGTCTAAATAATTAGAAAGTAAACAACATACTTGTAAGTAACCCATAGGTAAAAAAGTAAGTCTCTAAGAAACTAAAAATACAATGAATTGAATAAAAATAAAACTGAAAATATGCATATCAAAGTATGTAGGATGCTGCTAATGGAGTACTAAGGAAGAAACTCATACAACTCTGATGGCTAATTTTATGCATCAGTGCAGAGGGTGTTTTGGGATGAGATTGACATTTAAATCAGTGGACACCGAGTAAGCAGTTTTCCCTCAACAGTGTGAGCAGCCTCATCCAGTAAGTTGAAGGCCTGAGTAAAGACTGACTTCCATGAGAAAGAGAAACTTCTTCAGAAGCTGAGCCTTCAAACTTCATCTGTACCATATGGGCTCTACTGGGTCTCGAGCCTCCTGACCCATTTTGGACTTCACAGCCTCCATAACTGTGTGAGTTGATTTATTAAGACTGACATGTATACCCTGCTATATTCAAAATAGATAACCAACAAGGACCTACTGTATAGCACAGGGAACTCTGCTCAATATGCTGTAATAAGCTAAATGGGAAAAGAATTTGAAAAAGAATAGATATATGTATAGGTATAACTGAATCATTCTGCTGTATACCTGAAACTAACACAACATAGTTAATCCACTACACTACAATATAAAATAAACAATTAAAAAATAAAATAAAACAAATCTCTCTTTACAGTCATTATTTCTTCAACAGCTAACATCATAATAAATGTAAAAAAGATAGTTCTGTCTTTATAGGATCAAGAACAAGGTAAGGATGTCTGCTCTAACCTTTTTCATTCAACATATCACTGGAAAGTTCTAGCTATTGCAGTAAGTCAAATAAATAAAAAGAATTTAGACTGAATATGAAGAAATAATACTATCTGTATCTTCAGATGACATGATTGTCTACATGGAAAATCCCAAGGAACCTACTACAAAAACTCCTAGAACTGATAAGTGAGTTCAACAAGGTTATGAGACACATGTACAACATATACAAATCAACTGTGTTTTTATATATAATGAATGAATCTTCAAAAAACAAAATTACAAACCCAATACCATTTATAATTATTCCAAAGAAAATGAAATACTAAAGGATGCACTTAAAACAAGCCCAGAATTTATATGCTGAAAGTTACAAATTGCTGATGAAAGAAATCAGAGAAGACCTGAATAAAGAGAGATGTATTTTGTTCATGGATTGTAGGGTCAACATAGTAAAGATCTTAATTCTCTCGATATATATATATGTGTAAAATCCCATCAAGATTTTATGTAGACATAGAAAAGCTTGCTCCAAAATTTATACGGCAAGGCACTGACCCTAGAATAGCTAAAACCACTTTGACAAATAAACATAAAGTTCAAGCAATTGCTCTACTTTATATTAAGGCTTATTGTGTAACCATAATAATCAAGACAGTGTAGTATTGGAGAGAGACATATAGAGCAATGTAATCAAACAGAGAGCCAGAAAGTGACCCACACAAAAATGTTCCCCTGATTTTTTGAGAAAGATGCAAAAGGAATTCAGTGGAGGAAGGATAGCTTTTAGAACAAGTAGTACTGGACCAACTGAATGTCTATAGGAAAAAATAAATGAACTTTGGGCTAAATCTCACATCTAATATAAAAATTGACTCAGAATGGATTATGCAGTTAAATGTTAATGTAAAACTATTTTCTGTGTTTGCTAGGCAACAGTAGTGCCCAGATCTTGTTGTTGGTGGTGTTTTCTGTTGTTGTTGTTTGTTTTTTACCACTCTTAATTTTTTTTTACAGTGACATATCTTTTTTAAAAAGTTTTATTTTGTATTGGAGCATAGTTAATTAACAATGTTGTTGTCCTCCAGAAAAAGGAACCAGGGCTTCTTGGAGAAATGATTGGTCCTGGGGCCAGTTTAAAGAGAAAACAAGATGAGGCTGGGGCATGTTGCAGTGCCCAAAAGGGCAGAAGTGTATATATTTACACATGAGTGTCAAAGGGACCCAGGAATCAGCCAGAAAGAACTATCTGTGTCCAAGACTGGACCAATCTGAGCAACAAAATAAATAATGCTAAGATTGGATGATAGCCCAAAGAATAAAGTAAATATTCACAAGTCAATGTTGACATAAACAAATGACTGGATAAATAAATAAATGGGGATAAAAGGCAAATCGCCCTTACAGAAGAATCCCAAATACCAAAAAATGGAGATATACCCTCCCAGGAGTTGGAGCTTCATTTCTCTCCCCTTGAGTGTGGAATCACTTCCAAAGAATAGAGTAAGGAAAGGGAAAAATAGTAATGTCAGAGTGTAGAAACCTTGGGTGATGAAACACATCTTTAATTCAACCACTTTTTACCTGGGCAACCACACTTCTCCAAAATGCAACTGGTGTAAAAAACAGAATGGAAGAAACCTGAGTCCTGAACGACTGCTCAGGGCAAAGTGACACACATTCTCACCCTGGAGTATTACATGAGAGTGAAATAACGTTTGTCTTTAGGCCACTGATTTCTAAGATCTCTTGCTTACTGCTCCTAAGCTTTTAACCTAAGCCACAAAATCTGCTTAGCGATCCACTTGCCCTTCTTATACCCTTTCACTTTGAGTTCCCTAAGTTCCTTTTGTCCAGCTCTGAGACCACTGGGCGTGATTTTACCAGCCAATTAAGAGACTTGATAACCACTTACATGATTATATTTCTTTGCCCAGGAATAATTGCATTTTAAAAGGAGAGCAAATGAAGCAGACATTCTTGGATGAATTAATCTCTCTCAATGGTAAGTTGCAAACATCATTATTGGAGGAAGAGAGGATTGTTTCAGAGGCGGTTTAAGATGTGTTTCTTGAGTATATGCATGAGCAGATGAAACCAGGTGACGATTCCATATGATGCCACGACCATCGCTATGTATACATCTATTTTCATGGGGCAAGTGTTGTGGGAAGCTATATTCAAAGTAGTGAATAGAAGTGAAATGGATTCTTTCAAGATTTTTTACTTGAAACCTTTGAATATTTAAACTTAAGAGCAGAGCTTCCTTGGTGGTACAGTGGTTGAGAATCCGCCTGCCAATTCAGGGGACACGGGTTCGAGCCCTGCTCTGGGAAGATCCCACATGCCGCGGAGCAACTACTGAGTTGAGCCACAACTACTGAGCCTGCGCGTCTGGAGCCTGTGCTCCGCAGCAAGAGAGGCTGCGACAGTGAGAGGCCCGCGCACCGCGATGGAGAGTGGCCCCAGTTCGCCGCAACTAAAGAAAGCCCTCGCACAGAAACGAAGACCCAACACAGCCAAAAATAAATTAATTAATTAATTTAAAAAAAAAACAACAACTTAAGAGCGTATATGAGTAAACCATGCATGTATTTGTCACTCGAAAATAACTGGATGATTTCTGCATATCTTTAGACAAAAGCATTCCATGAAAATAAGTCACACAAGTACATCAAGAACAACGGGCTGTAAAAATCCATGATTCATCATCTGTGCAAAGAAACCTGGCCATGGGGTCTTTGGAGATTCTAAAATTTTATGGAATGCTTCACCATTTGAAACACGGAGCCCTGGCATTCTTATTTTAAGCCTCAGCCATTTCTGCCTGAACGGTGAGGTGGAATCATACAATCCTAGACCTGAGAGTAAGAGAGAAGGAATGTTAGTAAGGCAGCAGAGGCTTCCTGGATCAGCCTGAGATGTGCAGAGCAGAAAGCCAAGATCCGACCCTCCTCACCTGGCCGGCTGGGGACAGTGCCAGCCTCACAACCAGAGTCTCTGTCCAAAAGTGTTCCACTCCCCACCCTCCCCTTGCTTAGTCCTTTTGCAAAAGAAATAGTCACAATAGAGTTTCAGCATTAGCTGCTTTCCTCTGTCTAGATCAACTACTGTCTTCTTGTCTTTTGGGGTCTTGTTTTATGCCTCCCTTGACCATGCAAGGCAAACACTCTGCTTTCCTTGTTTATTCTTATTAAAGTGCCTCCTGATAATTTCATGTTTAATTGGTCCCATTCTAAGAGACTGGGGATTTGGGCTCTATCACTTTCCTAATCCTAGTATTGAGAACAGGCGCTCTGTGATATTTGACTGACTAAATGTTGGAAGACGACTTAGTGATTTTAGTAAGTTACTGAATTTAACCCTCACTTGAATTTCTGTGTGTAGTCCGAAGTGGAAGACCAGGGGGTGGCCAGCTTTTTCTGGAAAGGAGTAGATTGTAAATATTTCAGGCTTTGAGGGACATATAGCCTCTGTTGCAATCACACAACTCTGCTGTTTTAGCACAAAAGCAGTCATAGAAAATATGTAAAGAAGTGCGTATTGCTATGTTCTAATAAAACTTTATTTGCAAAAACAAGTGATAGGCAGGCTTGGCCTGACAGCTGGAGTTTGCCAAGTCCTGTAATAGGTGACTAGATGTGAGGCTGCTTTTTCAATATATAAAATTTATATATTATGTATTTATAAATTATATATATACAGCACCTATACTTCAATTAACATTTACATTAACCAGTCTTCTAAATATTTTGCAAGTATATTGACCTTGCTTTCAAAAGTAGATCATAGCATTCATTGTGCATAAATTATACCCTGAGTTTAAAAAATGGCATCTCTGTGTACTCTGTATCATTCATGTCTTACCTCATTCAGTAGATAGTTAAGACTGGTTGACGAGGCTAAAAGTAGTCGGGAAAACTGGGGGTCGTGACTTTTATTTCCAGTTCATTTTCTAATGACTATAATATCTTGGGCAAATCACAGAATATTTCTGCACTGCAATCTTTGGAAATGGATGCAACTCCATCCACATTGTCCCTGATCACATGTTCGCATACTAGGTGTCTTCGCATTGCCCGTGATTTTAAAACCAATCTTGAAGAGGTAAGAAAGTGGTCAGTAGCACATTTTAGATTTAAAGGTGCCCTAAATAGAAGGAGTTGCAGGTAGTGCAAGAGAAAGTACCTTGGTCAATATCAGGTTGGGTCTGTCTAGACCACGGGAATGTGTGGGTAAAGCATTAACGTCAGCATCTGCGTATTTCTGAGAGGAAAGACAAAGACGGCAGAAGAACACAAGAATAACCACAGAGATTATAAAAAGTAGAAATATGATACCATCAGCTTAGTTATCTCAGAAGATGGTGGTTAACATTCTGGGAGATTTTGAGTAAAACTGGCCAAAAGTTTTAGATGATTAGCAAGGGTAAAATTCTGGAGCAGAGACAGCCCCGAGCCTTTGAGGTACAGTCAAGATGTGCATTCTCTTGTGCTTCTCTGCCCACCGCATCTCCTAGGAATGCAAGGGCCCTTCTCACTTCTCCACGTCTCCAGAGAGACCCTTGACCCCTTTCATTCTTCACTTTCTACTTGCCTTTCACTGAGGTTACTAATTTACAGCCTCCAGCCATACAAATTGCCCTGTTGTTTTCCTCCTGCTTTTAATTCTCCTATTGTGGAGCCTGCAAACACCATAGGTTGCTATTTATTTTGTGTCCTTACCCATAACATCTTGGCTCCAAATTTAAGTCCCTAAGCTACCTAAATTGTTCTGCTAACCAAGTTAAATCCCAGAGCTTAAAGCAGCCACAGGAAAGGTTTCCTACATCTCCTCCTGGTGCTTTAATGGAAATTAAAGTAAATTATTCACACTGCACATTAATGTTGGCACAGCTCCTTCGCCTTCTTCCCAAATGACATTCTGAGTTATGCCAAACTAAACTCATTTCCATTTTTGATATGGTTAACGAGTGGTAGATGAGGGGAATGCCATTGACAGAGTCTAACTTGATTTCAGTCAGGCATTTAGGAAAAACAATGACTCTCAGGCTTTTCTCTTGGACATGACAGATAAATGCTAACTGCGTGATACAAAGGTATTTAAATAAACACCACCAAGACTTGATTAGTTGATTGATAAGAATCAGAAAGAAAAATTTCATTTCTGGTTGTTTTCCTCAACATTTCTTCTTTGACTCAGCTTTGCGGATCAAATGCTACGTTACCACTAAAATCCTGTTTTTGAAGATTGATGCCATAAGATAGTTTTCTTTTTAAAGGGGGTGAAACTATGTGTATGTGTATTGTGTGTGAGTGTGTGTGTGTCGCCTAGGGGGATAAAAGCCTGGATGGAAATGTACTATCACTTCAAATGCTCCCTCTGAGCAGTGGGATTTGGGTTAATGTTTTTCCATTTTATTTTCCAATATTTTCTAGACTTTAAGCAACAAATAGTATTACCTTTCCAATAATAATTTTAAAATGATATGAGTTATGGATAGATTAAAAACCTGGTCAACTCCATCTAGTAAAATTGAGCAAGAATGGATGTAATTTCCATTCCAAAATCAATATCATGTGCATCGGATGGAAGACAGGTCTCTTGTGTTCTGGAAGAGGTCTGGCCCTTTAGCCAGCCCTCTGCACCAAAGGAACTGACAAGACGCAACTGCTCAAAGAACTGAGAGATACCTGGTTCTGCAGTCAGAAGTATTTAAAGAATTTGCATCTCTGTTTCTCTCACAGAATATCAGTTTATGACTCTTAACAGAATCCTCATGTCCCATCATCTCAACATCTAGGATTCTTTCATCTCACCAGCTGCTCTGGAGCTCCTCCCTGGCTGAAACCACTGAACTGTCCTCGTAATACAGCCCACGTGGGTGGACATGACCCCCACGGCTCACCACTACCCCACCTCAGCCCTAACTTTCCATTCCAGTCCAATCAGAATCCAACCAGGAGTTGGTGTTTTATCCCAGACAGTTAGCTCCAAATGTGCTCATGAGTCCATGCCATGTTTTGTTTTCCCAAGGTCACAAAGTGAGAGTTTGTTTTTCAATACTGAGAACTTTGTAAAATCAGAACAAATGCCCTATATTTGAGATGTTTCCATTATTTTAATAAAGTGCCCAATCTCTCATTTGATGGTAAGATTAGTAACTCTTTTCAAAACATGGCCTTTTCATACAGATTGGAAGTTTTTTTTTATGTATCCCATTTCTTTCTTTATTCATGGGTAAAAGTTCACTCTTTCTTCCCCAAACAAGGAGAATCTGAAAGTATGGTAACATTTTGAAAATAACGTATAGGTTAACAATGGAAAAAAAAATCAGTTCTTTTTATTAAACAAAGAATAGTCCTAATATCAAATTTTTATTGCTTAAAGAGATGTTTAGATTATACATAAACAAGAGGAAACCTATTATTTTATATGATTTATTTTATATGATTTATATGATTGAGAAGTGAAATACAGGATTGTCAGAAGAAATTCCTATAGTCTGCTTACCCTTCAGATTCCATCTCTTAATTCCAACATTTCTTTCCTGCTCTTAAGTGAAAGAGAATAAGGAGAAGTCAGGCAAAAGTGGAAGTGACTTTTCTATGTCCCTTCTGTGTCAGATGGAGATGGTTCACTGGAGTTCAGCTCTAATTAGGATTTTGGGTTAGATGCCTTGTTTAAATACTTTGTAGGTAGACTCAAGTGCCAGGAGATCACAAGAATTTCAGGACACAGGTCAATATTAGATATTTGGTTCTGGTGAAAAAAGAATGACAGGAACATTTTGAAAAGTTGTTTTAATTTTCTTTATATCCAGAGTTCATTAAAGGAATCATATACCTGATAATATTTTAACAAATAGCAGAATGCCTAAGACAGAGAACCTGAGAAGAAAGTCCATCATTTCGTGACATTGAACCAGTAAGCAACTGGAATTGCTTTCTAGCAATTTTTCTAGCTCAAGTAAATGTTTTCTTTGAGGTGAATATGGGACAGCAAAGAGAGTATCTCTGTCTAGACAGAATTATTCTTTCTATTGGCATATGAAGTTTAAGATTTGTCCTGCCAACCTTAAGAGTACCATTGAGAAGTTGGTGGTTTTAGCCAATAATCTGCTTATGTACCTCATAAATGTGGAGATTGGTATGATAACCAGTGCTCTAGTTGTGGACTGGAGATGGTAGCTCAAATCAGCCTACTGACTACATGTTAACTAGGAGATCTTCTCAAATTAGAAACACAAGAGCCGGAGGGTTGACTCTGGGATGTCTCACTAACAAGAAAATTACAAATGGTGGATGGGAAGCTCCATACTTAAGTCATCCCAGGAGCCATAACATCCATTCCCAAGATGCCAGGAGAAGTTCATGTTTTTTCACATGACTCCTCCTTCCAGCAACACAGATTGTTCTGCTTTTTTCTCCCTTAAATTCCAACCCAGCCAACCTGATGATCCTGGGGACCAAAAGGAAAAAAAAAAAAAGGATCTGGTAAATTATTTGTACCTGTTTAAGAGGCTCTCTTAGTCTGAGGTATATTTTATTATTTATCAACATGTATAAATATTTATTAAGTGAACAGCGTATCTTTTCTCCAAAAAGGAAAAAAAAAAAAAACGTCAACAAACAAACACAGCTCTAAACTCTTTTTGAACACTACCAAACTAAACATTCTGGACAGATGATAGCTTTCTGCAGCAGACCACTGACTTACACGTTGCATCCTCAGACAAGCTGCCCTTCTGCTTCTACTCAGGATGACTCTCATCCTTGGTTCTGGGTCCAAGTTTATTCAGCACAGCATGTCTCAACAAAACCCAGGGGAATCTTCCAGAGAGCTCTTAATGGGAAGATATTATAGTAGAGTACTTAAAAATCACAAGGTTTTCAGATATTCAGTTCTATGTATCCTTTGTTGTAATAACAGAAATGTCAGCTAATTATTAAAGTTAAATTATTTAGAGGAAAAAATAAAACTCACAGTCTTCCCTCTCTATTAAGCACTTATGACTGGGTGTATTTTGTTTATGTAATCACCTTAAAATACCTAGTTCAAGCTACTCTAGAAGCTTTCTTACACTTTTTCGCAAAATCTCTATGAAGGAATTCTAATATCTTTGGTTGGAGAATAAATTAAGTATTAAAACATACAAATATTTGTTCTGTCTTGTCATTTTTTTCATGTCATTTCTCATGGTTTATCTTTCTCTTCATGGATTGTGGACTAATATCTCAACACTAGGTCAAGGTAAAATACTTTTTAAAGTTTCTTTATCTGTGAACTCTTTCTATGCAATTCTTTGTTATAGCTCTGATGTTTTTCTTTAAGAATGCATAAAGTACACACACACACACACACACACTCATACACACATATTGTCCTTGAACATTACGTGGGTCTCAAGGATAGTATATACTATACTGAAAAGTTTAATGTTGCTTTTCATACTATGCTAGCTAAAAATCTGGCAGTGGAATCTACAAGGTTAAAAACATGGTGGTGTCTACAGAATTAAAGTAGACAATAACATCCTAACCAGAGTCAGACTTGAAGCTCCAAGAAAGCATGACTTATGTCTATTTGTTTCAAAACTACACCTCTGCTGCCAGGCAGAGACTGACATGCATTGCAGAATAAATGAATTGATGACTAAACAAATGAATACATTAAAATTTGCTCCTAGTAAATAATCACTTTGCTGTAATATTGATAATTGGGAAAATCTCTCTGATACTTATCTGTGAAAAAAAGATCCTAAAATTAATATGTGCTTCAAAATTTCAAAGCAACTTATTATCACTTAATACTGAAACAAGCCTACTCTTCTTGTTATAGAACAAGAAAATATAGCATGCAAGAGGTAATTATAATTTAAATCTGAGAAATAAAATATTGTTAAAATCTTTTTGTAGCTCCTTCCACATTTAGTTCTAAAGGTCCATGAAATTTTAGAAAAGTTACATTATAATGTACATATTGGCTTTTGTAATTTGCTTTGGCACTTCCCCATGATCATACCTTTATCACGGACAACATCATCTTCAATGGATACACACCACTGAATTTATGTTAACATCTTTATTTTTAAATTAACTTTAGTCTGCTTTTTATTATTTCCAACCATTTTTCATCCTTTGGTAAACCTTTGAAGAATCATTCTGCTCCATATTTAATCAAGATTTAGGGCTGATGAGCAAAAGTGAGTTCTAGACCCTTTATGCCAACTCCTTGCCTGGTGGAGCAATGCATCGCTTGCATCTGTTGCTCTGATTTGAAAATCTAGTGCAATGCCTTGAGAATGAAAGAAGCTATAGACGAGGCTATGTATGATCTTCAGTTTTCCTAAAATCTCTGTTAAGGAGGAAAATGTCGTTTGATTTAGTTTATTAAGACGTAAAGTGGCTATAAAATGTAATGTATAAATACAACACCGTTGACTAGTGTTTTAATTGTCTTCCCTTAAAACATTAACTCAATGGTTCTACATTAAAATACATTCTTCAGTAATAGTCAGTCTCCTTGGCAATACATGAAACAGCATATCATAAAATAAGATACATTTTATATGTGCGTAACTATCTTTGTGAAGAAAATCCTCCCTGTAAGTTGTGACATCATTAACTGCAATAATTATCACAAAAATAATGTTATGGATATGTTATGTTTTGTGTAAAAGCTGTAATTATAACTAAAGGGAAAGAATCTTTAAAACTCAGTAAACCAATTTGATTTTGCATGGATTAATTATCTTGGGTTTTTTTGGTGACATTTTTTTCTTTTCACAATAGAGTATGATTTTAATCATTATAGCAATCTTGCAAATAAATATTTTGCCAAAAAATATATAAATAACGTGAAATCCACACTCTCCTTGATAACAAAGCTTATTTAACTCAAAATTGCAAATAGTCACTCACACTTTGGTCCCGGAAAAGTAATGATTTATGCCAAGCAGAAGGCAGAAAATACACTTAATTTATTCATTGCACCACCTATACACCACCTCAGGGTGGGGCGGGGGGAAGGCTGGAAAAACACTGTGAGCTAATAAATTATTTCTCCTTGTTTGGAAGCCTGTCACTGTGGTATACTGCTAGCAAAGCTTACAAATGATTCTTATTCTGGAGATGTTGATAAAGAAGAAAAAACGTGGGCTCTATGATTAAGCTCTGCTTATTTTTCTTTATAAAATTTTAATAGGAAAATGGATAATTAATTAGACTTTCATCAGAAAATTGTGGGCAAAGAATGACCACATGAAAAATAATCTAAAATTTCCATGATTTTTTTTCCTCACATATGAAAATACATTTTCCTGATTTCTCTACTCTCTTCATATTATTCTCTGCAAATGTCAGCACTTGAATAAACTTTTCAGATCCTACTCCTAGACAGACGTCTACACAGTTGACATAATCCAGATAATTCATGCAAAAATACGCAAATAAAAAAACCCTTCTTATTGCATTTGTAACACCCTTATTTCTTTTTTCTTGACCTGAATTACCCCCATATTAGCTCGCTGTAGAGCACCAATTCAAAAATAAATATTGACCCAACACTTTATTTTGTGTTGTGTAGACTTGGCAATGTACAGCCAATAAAAGCTACATTAGAGCATCTGAACACTCAATTTAACCCTGAAAATTTGCATTTATAATTGATGGTTATGTTTAGCTGATTAACAGTATAGAGAAACACTCTGAAGATTACCAGTGAATTCCACTTATTTTGTAAAATAAAACCTAAGTAAGACACTGGTTGAATTTCAATCTACCCCACGATAAGCTGGATTATAAGGAATTCCATGTGTAGCCTCCTAAATTTATTCTTCTAAAATAAGATAAACACCATGAGACAAAAAATTAAAGAAATAAACACTGCAAACATAATGAAATAGTGAAAAGATTAGTCATTTCTAAATAGCTCAAGTGTTGCTGCTAAATATCTTTAAGATCTTAAAGACAAGCAATTTAACATTACATACATCTGTTAAATAAACAGAAAATGAACCCAAGAATGTTGACAATGATGAATGAGTCTCAAAATATTAAAATTCAAATAATTCAGCATTACACAACTTAAGATTTAAAAAAATAGAGGGCCCTCTGCAGAAATATTTTCCTTCAATTTCTGTCACCCACTTTAAAAAAATCTGTCCCTTATGAAAAACAGACTGAAATAAGATTTAGTAAAAGATGGTAATCAATAATTTCATAGTTACAGATTGGATTTGATTTTTAATTTTAGACAGGAAAAAAATTTAAATCACTTTCTTCACCATTACTGAAACCTTCACAGTGTATCATTGGAGTAGAATGGAAACAAACAAAGAACTCTAATGAAACATTCCCTTTAACTGAAAAAAATTTTGCCATATGATAAGATGTGATAACTGGAACTTCTACTGTTGAAACTTTCTGAATGATCATAGGTTTTGGAGGAAGATATAAGAAAAGAGAATCTATCTACATAGGAGGCAGGACCCAACTGGGAAATGGTATTAACCACAATCACATCATGGACTGTTTATCTGTATCAACACAAACCACACCTGAAGTTTCATTTATTCAACACACACTTATTGAGCTCATAATAAGTAATAATCATGGGCAGAATTCTGGAGGTGACACAAAGATGCCTGCTAACTTTATAAAAATTTCTTTACAGCTCTCCTTTGCTCCAGAAAGAATTTTAGATGGTACAGAAACATGTAAAGCATAGTGTGTTTAATGTTGCTTAAGATATATTTTCACATCTTTTCCTTCAGCCTTATTCACATAGGATCCCAACTCTCTTTAAAACATGAAGGTAAGGATTTGGAAGTTGTGATCTCTTAAAACAGGTGCAGCCACTGTGAGGTCAGGCTGGGTGTAAGTTGTAGTAGTGGTGATGGATGAATTTACCTGCCCTAACAAGTTCCCACCTCTTAGCTCTGACCTACAGTGATGCTGCCTATCCCACAACTCAGTGGACTTTTAGTCACCAACATGGTGCTTAAATAATAGCAGCCTGGTCTCAGTCAAGAACACTACTTCCTGAATGGTAAGACTTTCAGAGAATTAGCTTCCTGATGCTCCTCACAATGCCTACAACACTCAGGAATCAAAAAAGTTTTATTGACCCAAATGACCTGATTTAAATGGAATAATGATGGAGTCAATTACATATTAATGGCTAACAAAAAGACGTCGATTTTTTAAAGTTTTTGACGGGTGCTTTTATTTCTTTCTTCTTCGAAGAAAAGAAAACAGAATTGACATTAAAGAGAGAGAGAAAGAGAGAAATTAAACATTTATATGCACATGCATTTTATAACCTGTCTTTTAAAATATATAAGCTATTCTCTCATGAAAAGCATGTCCATGACTCACGTTAAACCAATACAATGTGTTTGCTATAATATAGTTGAACATCAGGGAAGCAGAGGAAGAACATAACATGTGTAATGAATGATTAGGTAGAATCTCCTAATTAATAAAAAGGTGTGAGGAACAGGTAAAATGGCCTCAGTATGTCTAGAATAGATTTACTTATTTTAACAGTCTGAGCTGAGGAAAACTCAGATATTTCTCCATGTTGAACTTGACTGACCCCTGGGTGAGATCATACGATTTCAGGAACAATCTAAAAGGGTCTTTAGATATATGGACAAGCACATATATAAGAATCACTTGCTGAAATGATTCCCCTGACTCTCAGAAGAAAATGAACAAACATTTCCAATAACCTTTCAGACATACCCACAAGTTTTCCTTGCTTATATTTGTCCCACTCTTTCTTCTGGTATATTTTAAATATAGTGTGTCACTTTCGTTAGTTCATCTCACTCCTTTATTCACATAATTTTATATGTATGCCTTACTGCTAAGAACATCCCAACTAATTACACAATGGGACAGTTCCTCTTTCCCTCTTTTTCTATGTTTTCAAATGTCCACTAATGATACATTTGTTTTGTGTAAAATTAAAGCTAAATCAAAATAAAGGACTAAAAATCATTGAAATGGATTCTGTGATATTATACATTCCTTGTCTCTGCCCAGGACTAGTACCCACTTTTTCCCCCTTTCCCCAGGCTTAGCATATTTGTCAGTTTTGACTTGAGATCGTGCGCCTACAGGGCAGATGTGATGTACCGCTCCATCATTCTGCATGGCTCAGAGCAAGGGTGTTGGTGCTTACAGAAATGCTAACCATAATATCAATAATAATTGTATGTAGTGCATTCAGAATACATTCATTAAATAACAGTTATGTGATAGCAGGCTTTGTGTCTTCCTGAGAATACAGATGAGTGTGTCTGTGTGTGCATGCCTGTGAACATGCACCCAAAGACAACCTAACATACACAAAACTAATTTAGGGCACATGCGTAACGCTTTTCTCCTTTATTTCTGTATGCCTTTTTACTGTCATACTGAACACAAAATCTCTAATTATCCCTTATGTACCATCAGTGTGCCCTATATGTCAGTAGTGTGTTTTGCTTAGTGCAGACAGTACAGGAAAATGGTTTTGGGGGATCAGTTCTGGGTAGAGTTAGCTTCATCAAAATCTGTAAATATATTTTGACTTTGGTATTTTCTTTTTAGTCAACTGGATTTAATTGAAGTAAAAATAAACATGTTTCATATAAATCTCTTAGTGAGTAGCAAACAATAGTAAATTATGAAATGTTTCATAACACAATTTTTATGTTTATTTTTCTTATAAAATTCTTAATGTGTACCATGTGAAGCACAAACACACGTCTTCACATGGCTCTTTGAAACTATCTTATGGATACTACAAACAAAATCAGAATCAATTTGTTACATGCCAGGCATATGATTTGATAGAATAAAACAAAGCTAATTTACAAAATGCATTAATTAGACCTTGTGTATGATTTGGAAGAGAAAATATACAGGTGCCATCGCCTACTTTCTTTATAGAATTGGTATTTTAAAAATCATCTGAGATTGATATTTTTGAGGTTTCATCTTGTCTGTATAACAGTGGAAAGAGAACTGGGGCTTTATTTTTATTTTTTTACTATTTTTCTATCCCTAAAAGGCAGCCCTGCCATATTTCCACCTGAACATAACTCTTCACATTTTATTTTCACTTTCTGAACAAAGGCTGCTGCACATGGTGGTTCAGTTGCTCCAAAGCAAATCCATCTGATGCTAGCTATATGGTTCTGTACTAAATAGACCTTAATTTGGCATGAAAGCTAACTCCATGCAAGAACTCAGAAAGAAAAATAAAGACACTAGGCTTTCATCTGAGTCCTCAAATGAAAGAATGTGGGACATGTAGAATATTATGCAGTTTTAGGATGCAAAATCTGTTTTTTTTAAACTCTTTAATGAAGACTTACTACATAAAAAACATGCCTCTAAGCATCCCACATGAATTATTTCACTTAATTCTCACAGCACTCCTACAATGTGGGTGTCAATTGTCCTAATGTTATGAATGATGAAGACTTTAAGGCTCAAAAGGGTGTACATTTCCCCCAAGATGACACAGTAACTAAGATGTAGAACAAGCATTTGACCCAGGCAAGTAGCTTTTTTTCTACATTTAACCACTTATATTTAATAATACTTATCAATTTAGCCAATAAGAAAAATTTGACACTTATGAATATTGTAGAAAAATTAAGATTTCAAAATCCTAAAAGATTATTGGATATTTGGGGGCATGATGTAAGAACTCTTTCGCTTTTGCATTAAAATGCTGATTAGTAATCTGTGATAGGGTAAAGTGAGACCTTTCAAATCCCTTACTTTAGTTTCTTTTTTTTAAAAATAGCTTTGATAGAAGAAAGTTGAACCTAGTGAAATGTTGGGAAGAGTAGTTAGCAAATCAGTTGATTAATAGAAAAGTTTTCCATAAATATGTATAATTTAAAATTCATGCACAAAATATAAAGTTTATAAAAGTATGTTTCAGTGTCTCTTATACTAACCTCAACTTTATTTTTCTTGTTTCTTTTCTTCCTTTTGTATTAATGGCCAGCAAACATTCTGCTTTGCTTGGCTGTATGACCACAGCAATTGCAATGAGAAGAATAATATAGGTACAACTATAGGATAGTAACATCCAGGGAAAATCATAGTTGGACTGCAGTGATAGCTCCTCTTCAGAAAGGCATTCTTCCTTTTCTCACTGCAGCATTGGTGCACTTCTGTTAATGGAAGAACCTGAATCTAGTTCCTCTCTTCTTTGAGCTCATAGGGGAAAGGAAAAGCTGAAGTATACATCTTAAATAGTTTGAAAAATAATTAACTCTGCCAGAGTATGGCTTGATTCTCAGAATTTAAAAGCGCTCCATCCACATTTACCATCCAATTCCATCTTAGACTTCTATATCTTTGTTTGGCTCCCTGTATTGTTGTCTATGAGACTATCCCTGAATGCATGAAACTTACACAAGAATATGTTCAATCATACAAAATGAGCAAACAGATATGGTCTCATCAAACCAGGACATAACACAGCATGAAAGCAGGCATATGAATGAGAAGATGGCAATCTAAGTGTCATAGCTGTTCTGTTGGACATTCAACGAGCCAGTACTCCTAGTGAAGCCTTATTTTCATCTCCTTGGCCTCAGTCCCAGACTTAAAAAAATATTCATGTTCCACACATTGGTTTTGAAACTGAAGTTCATTTTCACTCCAAGGGAATCCATATAATGAGGGGCAATTGAGTTCTATGGATAGAACATAAACCTTTATATCACAGAGGTTAATATTAATGATGATAATTTCTGTCTTAGGATCTGGAAGCAGGGCCCAAATGGAGGAAGAGAGAGGTGAAGACCTTCCACCTTCAGAGGCAAACCTGAGCAAACTTTTGACATATTTGTTTTGTCCTGGGCATGCTTCCATTTCTTACTCTGTGCTTCAGGGGATCATTGTATTTATATTTCCCCAACTGTGTTTCTCTTTCTGGGTGACCACCATATAAGAGTCAACTACCTATCAAAATGTGTGAAACCCTGAATAAGAACAGTTATAATGTTTGTGATCATAACGGTAACAATGAGAGCTATTGAATGAACAGTTTACGCACCAAGCACTCTTCTCAAGGCTTTGTAGCTATTTGTCCTTTTATCTTCACTCAATTAAAGAAATAAATTAGAGAAAATGTAGTCGGTGGTCAGATAAAACGCATTTGAAAAAAATCAACACCCACTTATGATAATATATATATATATATATCAGCAAGGAAGAATAGAAGGGAACCTCCTCAAGGTGCTAAAGAACATCTACCAAAAGCCTACAGCTCACACCATACTTAATGGTAAGTAGTGTATCAGTCAGCGTTCTCCAGAGAAACAGAGCCAACAGGATAGATGATAGATAGATAGATAGATAGATAGATAGATAGATAGATAGATAGATAGATAGATTATAGAAGGATAGATTATAGACAGATGATAGATAGCTAGATAGATAATAGGTAATAGATAGATAGAGAGATAATAGATATATAGATAACTGAGAGATAGATAGATGATAAATTATAGAAAGATAGATTTATTAAAATTAAAAGGAATTAGCTCGTGCTCTTATGGAGCCTGACAAGTCCCAGATCTAAAAGGTGAGGGCAACCTGGAGATCCAGGATTGCCAATGGTTTAGTTTTAATTCAAGTCCCAAAGTCTGAAAACCAGAAGAGCCAATGATGTCGTTCATGCCCAAATGCCAGCAGAATCCAGATTCGAGACCCATGAAGAGGTGATATGTTAGTTCGAGTATAAAGGCAGGGAAAAACCAATATCTCATTTCGAAGGCCAGCAAGTATGAGGAATTCTCTTACCTGGGGGAGGGTCAGCCTTTCTGTTCTATTCAGGCCTTCACCTGATTGGATGAGGTCCATCCACTTTAGGGAGAGATATCTGCTTTACTCAGTCTACCAATTTAGATATTAATCTCATCCAGAAACATCCTCACAGAAACACCTAGTATAATGCTTGACCAAGTAGTTAGGCACCTTGTGGCCCATTCAAACTGACCCACACAATTAACCATTACAGTAGAAACTGGACACTTTCTCTTATCAGCACAAGGCAATGATGTCACCTCTCCCCACTCCTATTTAATAGAGTACTAGCGGTCCTAGCTCATTCAATGATCAGGAAAGGAAAGAAAATATAGAGATTAGAAAGGAAGAAATAATATTGTCTTTGTTCACAGGTGGCATGATCATCTATGTAGAAAATCCCAAAGAATCTATTAAAAAAAAAAACTCCCAGAACTAAGCATGTACAGTAAGGTTGCAGAATACAAGGTTAATATACAAAAGTCAATTGTTTCTCTATATGTCAGCAATGAAAAGTGGGAATGTGACTCTTATAAAAACATGTTTTATGGTAGCACACACACAAAAAATTACACAGATGTAAATCTATCAAAATATATACAGCATCTATAGGCAAGAAACTTCAAAACTCTGAGAGAGAAATCAAAGATAAATGGTGAGATATTACATGTTCATGAATTGAAGAAGTCAATACTGTTAAAATGTCAAATCTTTCCAAATTAATCTATAGATTCAACACCATCTCAATCAAAATCCCAGAAGGCTACTTTGCAGATATCGACAAACTGATTCCAAGGTTTGTATGGAAAGAGCAAAGACTTAGAACAAAACTATTATAATACTAAAGAAGAGCAAAGTTGAGTGATTCACAATACCCAATTTCAGGATTTACCAAAATGCTACAGTTAATCAAGACTGCATGGTATTTGCAAAAGAAGGTCGTTGGATCAATGTGAAAGAATAGAGAGCCCAGAAATAGACCCACATAAATATAATCAACTGACCTTTGGTGCTGAAACCAAAGGTTCCTTTTTAAAAATGAACCTAGACACAGACCTTACACCTTTCACAAAATTCCTTTAAAATGGAACATATACCTACATGTAAAATGCAAAACTATAACACTTCCAGAGGAAAACATGGGAGAAAAAAAAAACCCACCTGACCTTGGATTAGTGATGATATTTTAAATACAACACAAAAAGCAAATCCATAAAAGAATAAAATGATAAGTTGGAGTTTATTAAAATTATAAACCTATGCCCTGTGAAAAATACTTAAAAGAATCAAGAGACAAGGCATGGGTTCTAAGACAATACTTGGCAAGCAGATATCTGATAAAGGACTTGTATGCAAAACGTACAAGGAACCGTAAAACTCAACATAAGTACCAACAACCCAATTTGTTTCAATGAGCCAAAGATCTGAACAGACACTTCATCAAAGATACGATAGCAAATACCCATATTAAAGATGCTCAATGTCAGTGGTCACTACAGAATTACAAAACAAAACAAAAGACCACTACGCAGTCATAAGAACAGCTAAAATTCAAAACTGATGGTACCTAATGTGGGTGAGGGTGTTGGGCTCTCATTCTTCACTGGGGGAAACGTAAAATATAGTCATTTTGGTAGACTGCTGGGCAGTTTCTTGCAAAGCTAAACAGTCATTCATTTAGTCCCACAATCAGGTTCCTAGGCATTTATCTAACTAATCTGAAAACATATCCACACACAAAAAAACCTGCACATGAATGCTGATAGCATAATTATGATTATATTCATAATCACCAAAATTTGGAAGCAACCAAGATTCTCTTTTATAAGTGAATGAATAAACAAACTATAGCACATACATGCATTATTTAGTATGAAAAAGAAATGAGCTTTCAAGCCACAAAATATGTGGGTTTATCTTATATGTATATTTATAAGTAAAAGAAGCAAGTCTGGAAATGCTATATACTGTATAATTCCAATTATATGACATTCTGGGAGAGCAAACAAAAGAGAGTAAACAAAGCAGTGGTTTCCATGATGCTGTGGATAACGTGACAACAGAATCAAACTCCATTAAAAATGTGGGACACACCCTCCCTGAAGAGGGTGGAGGAAAACAGCTCTGAACTAAGTAACTTCGGACACGAGTAGAATTTGTAAGACTAAAGGAAATAGGAACTATACATAAGCACTGGACTGTAGTTGACAAAGCATTTTACTCACTGGTACATAGGTTAACCATTCTGATGTCAATACGCCTGTATACTGGAGCTGAACACTTATGAACATGAATGGATGGTGGTTAGAACCAGGGTTCTCACTGCTGGAGTGAAAGGATACATTTAAACAAGGGAGAGGTCCAATTCACCTACTTCTTCCCCAACACACAAAAAAGGGTCAGCTGCTACAAGCTATTCCTAAAATTTATGGTTGTTTTTTCAGTTTTTAAATACTTTATTCACAAATCCTCTAAACCTTCTGCTTCCCTTTTTTGCTATTATCATTATTAACAAAAAATTAATAAAATGGTAATATAGAATACAATAATCTTAATACTAGCATTCATTGTCTAAGCACTTTATAAATATTATCTCATTTTTTTCTTTATAACAGCCCTGGAAAGGAGGTAGTATCCTAATTCTAAGGATGACAATACCGAGGCTTAGCAGTGATGAGGAATTTGACTGTGGTCTCACAACCGATTTAGTCATTCGTCAAGATGACATTATTTTTAGGGGCTTCCCTGGTGGCGCAGTGGTTGAGAGTCCGCCTGCCGATGCAGGGGACGCGGGTTTGTGCCCCGGTCCGGGAAGATCCCACATGCCGCGGAGCGGCTGGGCCCGTGAGCCATGGCCGCTGAGCCTGCGCGTCCGGAGCCTGTGCTCCGCAACGGGAGAGGCGGCAACAGTGAGAGGCCCGTGTACCGCAAAAAAAAAAAAAAAAAAAAAAAGATGACATGAGTTTTTAAGGAACCACCATGTGCCAGTCCTTGTGTAATTATCAGGTGTGCAAACTGCAGGCACCACACCTCGGGAGAACCAACATTCTGGCCTGAAAGACAAATGCTATTATACCAGGAAACATACCAACATGTAATTAACGTGTCAGTTTAGGAAGGAAATGACCACGTATGAGTTAAGTGGGGAGAGAGCCTTTTTGAAGACATCACATGTATAATAAATAGAGGCACAAAGGATGTGAAAATTCCAAAGGTGATGAGAGTGGAAGGAGATATGTAAATATTTCCCAGCGTAGAGAACAGAGTATGCAAAAACCCCAAGGCAGAAACTTGATGAATTCTAGAAACTGATAGGAATTAGTATGAGGAATTAGTAGCAGGTATACGATCTTAGGATTGTTCAACTTTGCAATCCTTCCTTTCACCCTAAACCACCACACTGTAGAGCATTTCTTATTACTATCTTCCCTTAAATACAAAAGATTTTTACTGTCGAAAATCAGCAGAAGTCAGAAAAGTATGAGAGAAAAGCAGAAATAATCAGTAATCCCCTTGTATGCAGAAAAAAGCAGGCATTCTACCTTCCTTTCTCCTGAAATGTGACTTTATAAGAACATTTCTTCTTTCCACTTAGTTGTTTAAAAGGCTTATGAATGTCATTTTCGTACAGTGTATGGAAAAAAAGGAGTATATTTGCCTCTCACTTTCAGTATCCCAATTTGCAATTATCACGGATTTTGATCCCATGAAAAGCTAATGAAACTGACAGGGAGTGAAGACAAAAGGAGAAGGTTAAAAGGGGCCAAACCAATCCTCTGTCAAAGCCTGCAGACCTTGTCAGTGACTTTATAACCACCTCCTCACACACCCCAGTTTATCAGTCACTGGACTTCTCACTCGGGAGGACCCGGCTAAATAATTATGATACACAGTAACTCAGTTAACTCAGTAGTTATGATCATGAAGTGTGGGTCAACTTTAATAGGAATAGGATGTGCATGGATCATATAGTCTATGTGAAATCCAGGAATGATTCCATCCATCTGATTTTAGCGTAAGAACTTAACGTATATAAAATTATTAGGTAGATGGACCCAAGGGAGGAGGGGATCTTTGAATATCTGACCAAAAAGTACTCGTCCAACCTTAATACTTTTAGCTTGCAAGCTATCCATATATTCTACGTGAGAAAGAGAGCGAAAGAGAGAGAGAGAGAAATTGAGAGAGAAAGAGAGATTGTATTGAGATAGATCAGGAAGGAAACAGAGACACCCCCTTGCCCCTCTAGCTGCCAGGGAAAAGCATAACAGCTGACCCACAGAGCTCCATCATCACAAGTGGCGACTTCGTCATTAACTTTGTAGTTGTAGTTTTTCTGTCACTTAAGTGAGGCTTCTGAACCGTGTCCAGAAAGTTTGTGGTATCTTAGAAGTCTCCCTCTCCTCCCTCTTTTTTACTGCATTTATTCCAGTAAGCACGCTGAAAAGCATGGTCACTAAATACTGATTTGCCCATTCAGTAATTCTCAGAGCTGTCCTGGCCTTTGATACGCTGTCCCCTCCCAGCTTGAGAATGAGGCCGTCTGCAAGAGGCAAGGAGAGAGATTGGCTTATTAGACAGAAACTGACAGTCCTAGAATGAAGGGCATGGGGTCCCCTCAGAAACTCATGGGGACCATTGTGGGAGGATTAGCAAAGGAGAACGCACTTCAGGAGGCCTGTGGGCACATCTCCACAAAGAATGAAAAACAGGAGGGAGCGGTAGGTGGGGTGGAAGGAAGTCCATACATTCAGTTACGTGTTGCGTTAGTTCTGATTTGGCATTCGGAGTTCTTCCTCAATATTGTGTCTCCATTTCCTCTCAACTCTTTAATATTTATTCCATTCAGGGCATCATACACTCTATGATTAGTTGGCATGGGCTGTGTCCAATCTGGAGTAATCTGTATGCATTTATCTTGCGAGCTGCTCCCTAATTGGTTTTCATCCAAGTAATCCCACAGAGAATAAGGTTACATGCTGAAAAGGGCTGAGGTGAGAGTGTGGGTAAAACGGGACTGTGAACTCCTTTCCTGGTCTTATTAGGAATGCTGTGAGCATCTGCAGTAGGGAGAAAAGAAAAAGTTCAAATTTCCAAGATTCTCCTAAGTCATGAATAAGCATATAGTAGACCCCAGAGTCTAACCAACAAGCTACAGAGACAAAACACCTCTAGGGTAAACCCATCCATTTCTGCAGGATCCAATAGCTGGTATAACATAGATCAAACATTAGGCTAAAAGAGGACACATGGAGAGAAGTAGTTGGAGAAATAATTTAAATTAAGAAAAATTAAGCCTTTGTTTTGGCTCCAGAAACCTGGAATTCAGGAAGAAATAAGCTCCAAGTAAGCATTTTCATATACGATTAAAAATGAGGGCAACTAAAATCAACATTTCTGAGTGTTTGTTTTTAATTATTGTTTTTATTTCCCGTGGGCCCTTTAGATACTTTGATTCACCTTTAGCAGTAAGTCTAGTATAGCAATAACATGAAGTCCACGTGTATTTTTCTGAGTATAGAGGGTCCCCCTGTAAAAGGAAATGAAGACTTTTGTAGGTCTGTGAAAATGTTTTCCTAATATGGTTTAATAGTGAAAATATTTAGGCATTATTTTAAACTTAAAAATGTGATGAAAGTTCACCTCTCAGAAAGAAAGAGTCCATTTCAATTTTCATAAATATTACAATTGTCTTTACTTGCTGAAAATAATGTCTATTTTTTCATTTGCCATTGTTAGCTGCGTGGGTACCTCAATTAAGATAATTTGTTTCAAGTGCACTACGATATAGATAACATTGCATAAAGAGACTGGCTTCTATATTTTCTGCTATAAAATGAGAATACCGTGCTTGATCATAGTGCTTGTTTTAAAAGTAATTATCATTTTCCAAGTCCAATTCTCTCTCAGAAAAGGAATCTGGAATCAGTCTTTCTAAATCAGAAAGAGGGACAGTGGTGTAATTGTTCCTCCTCCTGGGAAATATGCTTTTCCTTAACTGTATAAAGCAACACAAAATTTTCCATAAATAATTACAGTGCCAATGTGTTACACCAAGTAAAAAACAAAACAAAACAAAAAACACTGCAAATTTAGAAGTAAAAAGAGTGTTAAAACGCCACTTTCAAAAACTCTGCACCAGAGCACAAAATGAAACCACCCAAAGAACTTGCAGGAGTCAAAGTCGGTGTAACTCTGTAGGAAATCTCACTTTCAATTACCTTATTCTTCTGCTTATATGTCAAGTGACTTATTTTATGATGGTTTAAATAGAAGAGTCATATTAAAAAAGAAAGAATATTTTTCTATGAAGAATCTTACAGGCTCAAAGGCCGTTTAACTTAGTTTAGCCATCTAGTTTATTTTGCATTAGAGGAACTTCACATTTAATTTACCCGTCCATAATAGGTAACTTTTTCAATACGGAGCTAAAGGTCACTCTTATATGTAAGGAAAATTAAGCCGATGTTCTTGGTTGCCTTACAGTCCTCCTAGATCAACTACTCCAATAAATGAACATGTACAACAAGCCGAAGGGCTTTTTATTACAAATTTAATTCATTTCTCTAGACAACTGTGAAATTTGCCATTGACATTAGTCATTACCCCAAGGCGAACTAAAAGATGATCTCAGTTAATAAATGATCCTTAACAAGGAGCGCTCCCATCTCCTGTGATACTGGTACAGGCACAGTCTATGAATGCAGGACTTGCTTCCTGCCAGAACACCAGTGTTCCCGACTATTTGGTGTACTTGTTTCCTGTTCCTGCTCCTGATATTAATAATTATGCAACGGGATAATTAGCAACACAAAGAGACAGTCCTATGAGCTTGAAGCTAGATTTTCAGCACGTTAACCTTCTGGGAAATAAAGAACAGAAGCAAAGAATCTAGCCAAATAACCAATGCAGGTTGATTTCACAGTGTGTAAAAGGCTAATTATCTGTGAAAAGTCTGACCTCAAGTAACAAAATTACAGAAATGTGCAGGCATTTTATTTTAAATAAAACTCAGAGCCTCTGCTTCATATTCTAAAGAAACCTGATTAGCCAGTGTATGAAAGGAAAGATTGGAAACTTAAAAAAAAAAAAAAAAAAGCTCTGAAGGGAATGATGGTATCTGGAAATAAATGTTAATGATCAACCCAGCCACCTGAGAAGGTAGGCTAAAAGATAAACTCCTACTTCCTTTCCCTACCCTCTACACACAGACATTATAACGAAAAAAGAAAGAAAGAAAAAAAAAACACACACACACTCAGTATGTGACAGAAGTAGGTTAAGTGTATTTTGTTTACTGGAGACAGGCTACAATAAAAAGCAGAAAATATTACTACTCCTTTACAGATACCATATGTAATTCATTCTGATACAGGAATATTTATCCACTAGCAGTAATAACAAACCACAATTTTTGTCATGAAAAAAATAAATTGTATTTTCAAAAAGCAAACACATTACAGAGTGTATAAAAATGCAATATTCCCATTTTCTAGTCAGAGTTCCAATTTATTGAAGTAACAGAGCAGAAAATGCACTGACAGCTGTTACATTTTATTGCGAATTAGTATATACGTTTTATATCCTGTGAGCAAATGCATGATACATTGTATTCCAGTAATTGCCACTGGCTTTCCAAATGGAAACCGAATGATCTTAGTGCAATTACACTCAGGAGAGTACACAGAACAGCTTCCAGTTCTACCTTATAGCACTTTAACAATACTGATATTAAGTATATTTTCTATTTTTTAAGCAAAAATAAAAGATTAAAAAGGTCAAACTGGATTTTTTTTTTAATTTTAAAAACTAGTGCTCAAATGGTATATGGGGTCGCTCGTTCATCTTGGATGACTTTTTAAATTTAAGTTGTACCTGTTACAATATTGCAGTTTGGAAGGTGCAGGAAGGTTCAACAAAGTTTCTCCCCTCCCCCTTTGTTTACTAATATCAATATTTTACTTTCCTTGATGTCTCCCTCCATATCCTCCCTCTTAGCTATAGAATGTAGGGCTTTAAAGTGATGGGAACAGGTGTTGGAAGACTTCAGAAAATGAGCTATATGCTGAGTTTTCACTCTACACCCAGCAGCCCCATCATCTTTGATTCCTTTGCTCATACTTCCTGGCTACTCCTCCTAGCATGTTATGTGCATTAGCTACCGTCCTTAGGAGAAAGCCATTTGTTTTCATAAGGGTTAATTCTGATTTCATAGATCATTTTGCTAACGCTCAGGACTACGAGTTAACAGGCAAGCACGCTCCAACCTTGTAACCGTCTTTGCAGTCCTAATTTATTAGAAGCAAATTTCTCACATGCTATAAGAAGCCTATTTCGTCTATTTTTGCAAACCTTGATAATACACTACACCCTTTCTCTTGGCAGCCCGTCGGCGGACAGCCTCTCCACCGTGGGGCTCGGTGGCGAAGCCTTCAATAAAGCCGGCTGTCTTCTCCCTCTAGTGGTTACCAGCCCGCCTTGCAGGGGAGGGAAAGCAGAAGCTGCAGAGGACGCGCAGAGGGACTTTGGTGCAATTCTTTTTTTTTTTTTTTTTTGTGGTACGCGGGCCTCTCACTGTTGTGGCCTCTCCCGTTGCGGAGCACAGGCTCCGGACGCGCAGGCTCAGCGACCATGGCTCACGGGCCCAGCCGCTCCGCCGCATGTGGGATCTTCCCGGACTGGGGCACGAACCCGTGTCCCCTGAATCGGCAGGCGGACTCTCAACCACTGCGCCACCAGGGAAGCCCTGATGCAATTCTTTTGGCTTAGAGAGAAGAAGGAAAAAGTAGAACCCAAGCAGTCTATCGCTGCAGAAAACAGAATTTATCAAGCATTTAAAACAATATGTTAGTGGCGGCCACAGCTTAATCAACACCAACCTGCTGACATAGGTTTGCAATTTGAGCTGGTTATTAGTGATTGAATTAACAGCATGTCACAACTTGTATCTGGTTTCATAAAAGAAACCGACTAACGCAACAGAACCATAAACAACATGTAATAAGACTTTTTTTTCCCCCGGGCTGGAAACGAAAATCTCATATAGCTAGAACAGGAAAGAGCAAGGGCCACTCCGTTTGCCCCTTTTGGAGGGTTGTCCCAAAGCAGCTTGGGACTCCCTCCCGGGGGACTCCACGCTTGCCCAGTGCAGAGGCCCCGCTATAGAAACACCATCCAAAACTACATTAACAACAGCAACATCAACACAGCTAAAGACACGTGATAGCTCTCCTCCGGATGTTAGAAGCAGTTGTGTTAACAAATTCCAGGTGGTAATGGCCTTTGCCATATCACTGCTACCTTAAACACATACAAAGCCTCAGCTCACCGCATCCCCTTACATCTGTTTCTAACCCCAAAGTTGTTCAGAAACTTATTTGAAAGAAAATGTACTGCGCCCAATACAGAAATTCAAAGCATTAGCCTTCTTGTTTCCTATAAAGATATATTAATGCTAGGGATGTATGAGTTTTAAAGTCGTGAAATCTGAGTTTAGGAGTTCTCCTACATCCAATGTAACACGTGAATAAAATTGCTCTTCCAGAAGTATTTTCTATTTTTTATTAGAAAAGAAATAGTAAGTCTTATTCTGGGCTTAAATCATGCCCAAATACACTGAAGTGTCTTCATGTATTTATTATGAGGAATGATGAATGTGGACCACGCCCTACATGGAATTACTTGGATTTGGGATCCCACACAATGCCTCAGATTCTTTGGTAAAGAGGAGAAATAAATGTTCATATGACTTACTTATTTTGAATAGCTTACTTCCTCTTCTTTTTAAGGACATTTTGGAGAATTCATTTCCGTAACTATTTAAGGAACTGAAGAGGATTCAGTTACCCATGTTGGGGAGACTTTTATTATTGGTTAAAATGGATAGAGTGATACTCCTTAAAGTATATTTCATTTTGTTATTAGTAAAAATTGATTTTGGTATTGATTACCATGAAACTGATAACATCAAGGGCTTTTTCAAGAGTATAGCAAACGATATGCAAATATAATATACAAATATGATAGAATGTTCCCTCTGCAGGTTAATCAGAATCTTAGTCTGAAATCTTTCCAAATGTCTACAGACAGCTAACTAGGGAAAAATCAAGCACACTTATCTCCTGCTTCACTAAAAGGGGTCCTGCAGGGGCTGATCTGATCTCATCAGAGCCTGAAATAAGGCAGTTCCGTGGGGAATAGATTAGATCTGAGTGAATGTGTGGAGTTGAAGCTTGGGGAAATAAAATAAGTCAGATACGGAAAGATGTACATGATCTGTCACAATAGACATTTCTTTCTTTTTTTAAAAGTAAAATCAATGAGAAATCTGAGCAATGATTATTTCCTCTCTAACAGAGAAATATACTTAGAATAATCATTTTGTCTCATTTTGCTTTTGGTGGGTTTTTATTTCTATGACCTGATGCCTTGTGGGTTCTTAAAATACAGATGAGGAAACAATGGTTCAGGGAGATGAGGTGACCTGCCTGAAACAAATAGTAGCAAAAATTCCTTCCTATTTTGTTCTGCGCAAGAAAGGAGCAAAGTCAAATAGTAACAGAATGCAGATCATATTCCGGGTTTCTATCGCTCTTTTCCGATACAAGAAATATTTTGAGTCTCCACAAGGTGTTACGGTTATCTGAGGTGGATTTTTATTTTTATGTATTTATTTGTTTGTTTATTTATTTTTGGCTGCATTGGGTCTTTGTTGTTGCGTGTGGGCTTTCTCTAGTTGTGTCGAGAGGGGCTTCTCTTCCTTGTGGTGCACGGCCTTCTCATCGCGGTGGCTTCTATTGTTGCAGAGCACGGACTCTAGGTGTGCAGGTTTCAGTAGTTGTGGCTCATGGGCTCAGTTGTGGCTCGTGGGCTGTAGAGTGCAGGCTCAGTAGTTGTGGCATGTGGGCTCAGTAGTTGTGGCTCGTGGGCTCTAGAGTGCAGGCTTCAGTAGTTGTGGTGCACCGGCTTAGTTGCTCTGTGGCATGTGGGATCTTCCCGGACCAGGGCTCAAACCTGTGTCCCCTGCATTGGCAGGCGGATTCTTAACAACTGTGCCACCAGGGAAGTCCTTGAGGTGGATTTTTAATTACAGTATTTCTCCAAAGCCCACTAGACATTCTAGAATTATATTAGTTGGTGTATGAACAGAAAATTTAAATTGTTTTTAATATTTCCCTTAGCAAAACAAAATAGAAAGGGATTTCTGAAATTTCTGAAACAGTCCTCCTAAATTTGAAATAAGAAAATTTTTAGAGTTAATTTGTATCATTTATAGATTTGAATAAACTACATTCTCTTCCCATTATCACTTATCAAGAGGAATTGATTGTAAATGTGACTTCACTGGGTTAATCTTTAAGGGTAAAATATTTTGAATTAATTTTTCCTCATTTACTTCATCTATGCAATAAAATTATATTGTTATGAAAATTTTCTATCACTCTTTCTGTAATGTAAGAAAGGAAATGTTGCAGGTTTCAGAAAAGCTCATGTTTGGGAAGATTAATAAATTAACTTACTTCCCTCTTGTGGCAACTTACTTCAAAATTGTCTAATCCAACACAGTATAGGAAGTAGCCATTTCTCTATCCTTTTTGGTAGTAGACTGAGCCTTTCTCAGAAGTAAATAGTCAAGCCTTAACTTTAGATTGGGAGTTTATCAGAGAACATGATTAAATGTGTTCTACACTATGGGGACCTTCTTTTGTCTCAAATTTATTTGAGTTTCCTTGGTGGCGCAGTGGTTAAGAATCTGCCTGCCAATGCAGGGGACATGGGTTCGAGTCCTGGTCTGGGAGGATCCCACATACCGCTGAGCAACTGGGTCCGTGAGCCACAACTACCGAGCCTGTGCATCTGGAGCCTGTGCTCCTCAACAAGAGAGGCCGCGACAATGAGAGGCCCGCGCACCGTGATGAAGAGTGGCCCCTGCTCACCGCAATTGGAGAAAGCCCTTGTACAGAAACGAAGACCCAAACACAGCAAAAAATAAGTAAAATAAATTTATTTGTTCAACTAATATTTATTTAGTGTTAAGTGATGGTGTTCGTAACTGGAGATGTAGTGATGAGCAAAAAGAAAGTCATTGTTCACGTGGAGGTTACAATTTAGAGGAAAAACAGCTGTAAGTCAAATGATCATACAACTATAAGCAGACATGATTTGAAAAGTGCTACATGGCAGGGAAAGGGACACATAGAATAGTAATGTGAGGTCTTATAGAGGCGGAAGGGTGTTCAACCTACTTTCAAAGGTTAGTGAAAGATAATCTCATGAAGTATTCAGATCCACCAGATAAGTAGGACTTCATTAGGGGAGGTGTGTGTGTCCTTGTATGTATGAGAGAGAGAGAGAGAGAGAGGGAGGGAGGGAGAGAGATGGCAGAGTAATTCAGACATGGGGGCTCTGTAGGAGAGCAGGGGTAGAGGCACTACAGTGTGACAGCCCCTGAGGAACCGAACAAGGCAGGTGGGACGAGCGTACACAAGCAGAGGGAGAGGGGACAGCAGCCTCAGAGGCACCTAGGCCAGAGCATGTGGGTCCTTGGAGTTCTTTCCTTTCACATATACTGGTATTAACACAAAGACAGAGGGAAAAGCCTCAAGGCCCTTTTACATGGTGAAGGCTGTGGGGCGGAGGGTGGGTGGGGGATCAGCCACTCTGCCATGGAGGGAAAATAACTGAATGGTTAGGGCAGGTGCAGGGAGGCCATCCAGTTGCCAAAACATAATCACAATTGCTGAGCTCTGATTATTAACTTGCGGAGGATACCTTTCTGTTTTTTGGAACTGGTTTCTGTTGATTTTTAAAAGCATTTAGAACTTACAGAGAACGTTTGCCTGTGTTTGATCTTATAACAACCCTGCCAGGCTGTCAGGATGGACAGGCTTTCTCTCTGCAAAAGAGACTAAGGCATGGAGTAACTGAGATGGGGACCCACTGTTTCAAACTCTTCCTAACTCTCTCTTCCCCACACAATAATGTTCACAAAATTGACATCTAATTAGTATAAATTGTAAAAAAAAAAAAAAAGGAAAAAGATGAATTGAATGGAGGTAGCTTTCTTATAAGACAGATTTTCTCTTTATTTTGATAGATTTATTGGTTTACCATCTCCACATTCTGCAGCTTGGCCTGGTAAAAGGATTAATGAGAGAATGTTTATTAAAGATTTTTCAAAGCATTATTGGAAAATCTACATGAATTCAAAGCTTCTATTTGTTTTCACCATTACAGTGTGGTTTGAGGGGCACCTAAGCTTGACTTAGATGCTTTCACTTCAAAAGGTGGCATATGTATCATTTTTCTGATGCAAAAAACATAAATAAAAAAATTAAAATTCTCTATTACCTAGAACCTGGTTTAGATTATATTGAGAGAAAGGGAAACCCAAAATGTTCAACTCACATGTACATTTTAAAGTTAACTTTCATCTAATTTCATATAAATGATCCACCATGTACATACATCAAAATATCTTCACCACATTTTGGTGAAGTGCACTTATAGGATAACAATGCTAGAATCATGGAATATTGTAACAATCGAAGAGGCAGCTAAAGTGACTTAAATATTGTTGACTGAGATTGTTGTGCTGCTGTCATAAAAAAATAGTCTTACTTGTATTTGTTCACTTGGAAATAAGAACTTAGAACTCCGAAGTGCAGTGTGTCTGGGTCAGAGGGAGATAATCTAAAAATGAGGAAGACTCAATCATGTAATGAAAGAGCTTTCGAAGTATTTCACATCATATTTAACAGTAGAAGACTTATCCATTAGAAACAAATTTTAAACAAAAGCACTCTCCGAAATTATTAATTTAAAACTGAAGACATATGCAATTATGTCTTGATAGAGTTCTCAGGACAGGTACAAAATCTTTTCCTAAATACACAGCATATTTTTATTATGATTTTATATATAATTAAAAATAAGTTTTTACTTTGCAAATCTTTGGCAATTTAAGGTATTGTGATTAGTAACAACTCATCCATCTGTAGTAATTTATTCTCCTCTCCAAATTATCAAAAGCCTAACACAATGCACATTTTCCCTCAAAGTTTTATAAAGGTCAGTGTTTGTTTAAGTGTTACTATAAACAGAGGTGGGTGAAAATAGGGGTGGTCTGGCCTGATAAACCCCATTTTTCTGGTTTGGATTTTAGTTTATCAACCTTTAAGAGCCCTTTTTGTTCCAGCCTCTCTTTTCTCATGGATTCTTACTGTAATCATCATCAACTTCCTACCAAGCAATGTTTTCAAATACTAACGAAATAACCATATTTAAGCATAATGAAAGTTCATACAAACTTAAACAAACCATTGTCATCTTTGAAAAGATACACAAAAATCCAATATTGATGCTCTTTCCCAGACCATAACAATGCCACATGGTCTCACTTTTACCAAAGAGCAAAATTAGTTAATAATTTTTCACCATAATTCAAGCTCTGCTCTGTCTTTTATTTGTCATCCATTCATTCATTCACTCAGGACATAACTCATTCATTCATTTAGTTAGTCGATGACTATCAATAAATGGTCACAATGTGGCAGGCTCTGTAGTATCACTGGGGGCTACAATGATGGATATGACTTAATGTTTATTCCCCATGAATTCACATCCTAGTGCAGGGGACAAATCGGTAAACAAATGATGACAGTGCAACATGAGGTTATAACATAGCTATGTACAAAGCATGATGGGAGGATTAAGAGGAAACTGTGCCCTAGAAAGACTGATGATCTTGAACAGTGGACAGAAGATAATAAAAAGGTAGGAGGATCAGGCAAGGACCATCCAGGTATATGGGAGAGCATGAATGAAAACACAAAATCATGAAGAACATAGCCTCTTTAGGGGAAGGGGAGGTGTTTTATTCAGCTAGTACATGGAGGTAGTCTAGTGGCTTTGAGACATAGTAGCCGGTCACAATCTTTTTCTGCCCCAGGGCAAGATTTCCAGTTCTTTTCTTTTCTTTATGTTTATTTTCTATTGGAGTACAGTTGATTAACAATGTTGTGTTAGTTCCAGGTGTACAGCAAAGTGATTCAGTTATACATATACATGTATCTATTCTCTTTCAAATTATTTTCGCATTGAGGTTGTTACAGAATATTGAGCAGACTTCCCTGTGCTATACAGTAGGTCCTTGTTGGTTATCCATTTTAAATATAGCAGTGTGTCCAGTTCTTTTCTTTTTCTTCTTTGTCATCTACACCTCACTCCAAGCTTATCAAGATTTCCCCATGTTACTTTGTCTCTAAAAATTGAGACCTCATACCAAAGTGTTCACCTTAGAGGCTCGCAAAAGGTCAATATGAATGAAAATAAATAAAATATATCAGAAAGAAAAATGGTAGGCAAGGACTGAATGAGAATGGCATATGGATGTTGTGGAATTATGTCCATAGATATTAGGAGGTCACCAAACATTAAAAAAAAATATCTACTTTGAAATAACCTCAAACATACAGTTAGACTTCAAGCAAAAGACGTAATTTTTTTCCCTGAATCTTTTGAGGATAAATTGTTGACATGTTGCCGTTTCACCACTGAATATTTTAATATGTATTCGCTATAGATAAAAACATTCTCTTGCATGACTACAATGTCATCATCAAAATCAGGAAACTAACATTGATGTATAGTTAGCATTTAATTGGTAGACTCCATTCAAGTTTTACCAATGGTGTTCCTTTTAAGAAAAGATCAAGTCCAGAAACACATGTTGTATTCAGTTGTTATACTCCTTAGCTTCCTTTAGTGTGGATTATTTTCTCACCCTTTCCTTGATTTTCATGAACTTGACACATTCACATATTTCAGCTGGTTATTTTGCTGAATGTCCTCAGTTTGGGTTTACCTAATATTCTTTTACATTTAGACCCAGGTTGTACAACTCCGGCAGAAAGGATGTAGTGTTCCTTCACTGCATCCCATCAGGTGCACACAAGGTCAGTTTGTCCCATTATTTCCGATGTTATCTCTGATCACTTGATCAAGGTGGTATGTCTCAGATCTCTTCAATGTAAAGTACCTCTTTTTCCCTATGCAGTTTAATTTTTAAAAATGTGGAAAAGTATTTTGAGACTATGTGAATATCACATTCCTCATCAAAGTGTCTATTTTTGTATTTATTTGTTTGTTTATATCCAGATAGACATATCAATCCCCAATTTAACCACATGGTTTTAACCTCTTATGATTGTTATTTCATTTGATAATCAAATTCTACCATATCTGGCCATTGAGAGACGCTTCTGTGTTTTTTGACAAGTCACAATCATTTTTTTTTGAGCACTTCCTTGCTCAGGGGCACTAAGATATTCCAAGTTCATATTGTACTTTTCCTGCCTCAGCACTGAATTCAGTCAGTTCTCCAAGGAGCCTTGATCTACCGTATGGTATTCAGAAATCAAGATCTATGTGCTGGGAGTACACATTGGTCTTGGTGAAGGACTCCTTCTAAGCTCTGTCATTGGATAGAAAACAAAATATATATGCATATGTACACATATATACACACATTCAGTCCCATATATCCATATGTATATACCTATATAGAAAATGATGAGTTAACACTGATATCTCCATTCCAATCCAACATCCCAGAATTCATTCTAGTTTTTACCGTTTATGTGCAACCACCTTTTCAAACGGTGAGAAAACTGTTCCTACTGTCCTTTACATACTCATTTGACCTATACCCCTGTGTCTAACTCACTTAACACCACCATTCCCATGCCTCTCCTCTCCCTACTCGTATTTTGCCTACCTCGTTTATTGCTCCACCTCTTCCCTACCATCTGGGTGCGAGTCTTACCCTACTCAAGCTTCAACACCCTCTCTCATCATCAGCATCTTTAAACAAGGTCAAAAGTGTGATCTGGGATGGTGAGCATGGCAGCAACTTTGCTAAACTGAAGAGAGCAGAGATTGGCACCTGCAGCCCCAGTAAAATATGTAAGACAAATATTCAGGCAAGAGGTAATAAGGATAGTAAGGGGTGGGACAGATTTAAGATACATGTCTCTGATAAAATACTTCTAAGACTAGTGAAAGTGATGTAGTGATTGATGAAAATATTAAGATTCATAATTTGAGAGGCTAAGTGAATTTCTTAAAACTGTAAATACAGGATACAGATGAAATCATCACTTGTTGTATAGGATTTTTTTTTAAGGTTTTAAAAAAAATTTTATAGGAGTGTAGCTGACTTACAATGCTGTGTCAGTTTCAGGTGTACAGCAAAGTGAATCAGTTATACATATACATATATCCACTCTTATTTAGATTCTTTTCCCATATAGGCCATTACAGAGTACTGAGTAGAGTTCCCTGTGCTACACAGCAGGTCCTTATTAGTCATCTATTTTATATACAGTAGAGTGCATATGCCAATCCCAATCTCCCAGTTTATCCCTCCCACAAGTTTTAAGTTTAAATAAAATATTTAAGGCATCTCTGTATCTTATTTAAATGATTCTGTTGTATAGGATTTTGATGTAGAGGTAGAAAGAAGAAGATGATGATTTTATATTTCGACATGCTGGGTATTAGATATTGGCAAGAAAACGTTTTCTGTTGTAGAGATCTGGCTACAATCTTGGACTTGTTGAGTGGAGGAATGAATGAAACGTAGACATGGCAAAAGAAAACAGAGAGTATTTTTGTTTTGTTCTTTTAAGATTTTGTTGTTTTTGTTGGTTTCTTTGTGGTTTTCATGACTTTAATTTCTTCCCTTAAAGACGGCTGTAGAATATCCTCTCTACCTCCAACAAGATGTTTTTCTCTCATTCTCCCTCAGTCTCATCCATCTTCACTTACTGTCTCTCTTGGGTGTGGCTAAGGAGCCTGGTTTGAGGGGGGAACAGATGAAAGAGAAAGGGCAGGGTGATGAGAGCCATTCTACTTATGTTTTTCCTTTTCCAGTTCTGCCTGCTTCCAGTTGTATTAGTTTCCTGTTGCTGCTGTAACAAATTACCACAAACTTTGAGGCTTAAAAACACATCAATATTTTATGTTTCGGTTCTGGAGGTCAGACGTCTTCCATGGGTTTTATGGGCTGAAATCAAGACTCCTTCAGGAGTCTCTATGGGAGGCTCTGTTTCCTTGCTCTTCCTGATTTCTGCAGATTGATCACATTCCATGGCTCGTGGCTCCTTACTCCATTTTCAACGTGTATCACTTCAACCTCTGCTGCCTTTGTCACACTCATCTCTATGACTTTGACCCTCATGTCCTCCTCTGATAAGGATCCTTGTTGTTACATTGGATTCAGTTGGATAATCCAGGATAACCTCACCTTTCAAGATATTTAACTGAATCATACCTGAAAAGTCCCTTTTACCATGTAAGGTCACATATTCACCTGTTTTGAGGATTAGAACACGGACATCTTTGGGGAGTGCTATTATTGTGTCTATTAACTACACTCAGCACAATGAAAAGTACTTTGTGCACAAATATTTAGCACTGTGCAACTAAATACTTCAAGTGCAATTTCTCTTGGAATCCTTAAAATAAGCCTATGTGATAGATACCATTATTACATGTTATTTTATAGATAAAGACTTACAGGATTTAGGTAACTTGCCAAAATTCATACAGCTAGTAAATGCTGGAACTCAGAGATTCACCCAGGTGTGTGGCTTAAAAACCTATGCTTGTAAAGACTGGCTGGCTACATAGACTAGATAGGGCAGGTGTTATTTTTATTTCCATACTACAGAGAGTGATGAAAGTGTTTAAAGAAATCATACAAGAATGATAACAGCAAAAAGTAAATAGGTGGTAGCAGAAGAGTGTCTGGGAGCCTTCTGGATGTAACTTGTAGGATCTTGCTCCTGGACACATATTCTGGTTACACTTTGAAGTAAGACTCTGGCATGTGGGGTGGACCAGTGACTATTATAACTCAGACAATGAAAAAGCCACAGAATACTAGGAGTTACATATATGGTAAAAGGAAGGGATGTAAGATGACAGAAAAGAGAACAAAGAGGGGAAAGAGGAAGGATAGCTTGAAGATCATGAAAAAGGAGGAGAAATTGGAGATGAGGCTCTTCTTGGCTTTGCAAATCATTCCTGAACCTAATCCTTGTGTAACTGGATGTAATGATTTAGGAATAGAACAGCTGACTGTTGTGGGTGGATGCCCCAGGGAGTCAATATTGTCAAAGGTAACTAATAAAGTTCCACTTACGGGCTTCCCTGGTGGCGCAGTGGTTGAGAGTCCGCCTGCTGATGCAGGGGACACGGATTCGTGCCCCGGTCCGGGAAGATCCCACATGCCACGGAGCGGCTGGGCCTGTGAGCCATGGCCGCTGAGCCTGTGCGTCCAGAGACTGTGCTCCGCAACGGGAGAGGCCACAACACTGAGAGGCCCACGTACCGCAAAAAAGTTCCACTTACTTCTTTCCATATATGAGACATGAACAAATAAAAAATAAACATATTATTTAAGTTTTTCTCTTTGCCCTGAGAATCTACATTCTCTTGCTGAGTTACAATAATAATTTGAGTTTCTAAAATTAAATTCATCAAACGTTTTTTCTCTCATCAGAATACACCAACATACAGATGAGATATATATGAAATTAAACCAAAATGGAACTGAAAACAAAAGATGGTTTTCAGTCTCCTTTTCCCTTTTATGACTCCAACTTCTGATTTCTCGGAGGGTACAGAACTTCCTCTCCTGCACACAGATAACTCCAAGGAGATAACTAAATTACAACCATGCCCATTACTAACCCTTCTGTCATCAGCACCAACTCTTGTGCCACCCAAATGCCATTTATTGAATCCCTACCATGTAGCTGGCAAGTCACTATAGCCTATGCAAATTTCTTTTCCTCCAATGTTGTAAGTTCTTTGGTGATTTCAACCTGATAAAACACCATGCTATGATGTGCTCTTGTGATTTCCTAAGACTTTAATTGGGTATTTTCTGAGAACAGTAGCTACTTAGGCAAACGCAGAACGACTGAGAGCATTAAGACTAATGTTACCCAAGGCTTTTGCAAATATTTGTGCTATTCTCAAACTTTGATTCATGTGTTTTGGATACTGTGGAATAACATAAAAAAGCACAGTCATTAGCCTCTGATGCCTTACCCATATCCGGCTGGTTAACCCTTGTCTGTTCACTCTTCCTTCTGTCAGCTCTACGACCATGAGCAGATAACATCACTTCTCTGAGCTTTAGATTTTTCCTAATACTGATTTTATGAAAATGTTAGGTGGATTAAATTATATTAAAAAGACTTCTGTTCCCTCTCTAGTCTCCTTTGTAAGAAAGCACTGTACAAATACTTTTGGGAAGAACAGTTTGGAAAAGTATAGTAGATTTCAGTCCACCATTTAGCTTCCACTACCTGGCTGTGTATTCTTGAGGACATATGTAATCTCTCTCAGCTTTATTATTGTGTGTATGTGTGTGTGCCTATGTGTGTGTGTGTGTGTGTGTGTGTGTGAAAGTTATATAATAATACCTTGTTATATTTAAGTTTCATGATGGTTTAAACCTAAAGGCAAGTAGTAGCTGGTCAACATACTAGCTCTCCTTTATTTCCTTTGCATTTGGCCTCCCTGAAGGATGCAATGCCGTGGGAAGTTTACTTGTTTTGCAATGTGGAGAACTTTCCCCATGGTGGGAATGTGGAGACAGAGGAAGTTATACCATCTGAATGCGTCCACCACACAGCATCATGTAGGATGCAATAAGCCAGCAGTGGGCAACTCTCCCTGGAACCGGTGGACAAGATCCTTAACTTTTCTGAGCCTAAGTTTTATGATCTGTAAAAAGGTATGTAATGATGGCTTCTTCTACCTGAGAGTTCTGTTGAGTACATCAAATGCAGAAATGTGAGAGAAACATCTTGAAAACTAAAGCATTATGAGAAGATAAGAAACCACTAGTAATATACCTTCAGCAAGTAATACATTGTTCCTAATGCATGGAGATCAGAAAATAATCTGAAAATGTATCTAAGATGGCACGTGTTCATTTGTACTGAAGCATTTTGGATTGTTCTCACAATGCTCTATAATCCCACTTACTTAATTAACCCTTTATTCTTTCCCCTCAGCATTTAGCCTCTGCTGTGGCCAGTTCTATTTCCTTCTCATAACCAATATAGCTGGAGGATGACGGTACAGTCACTGCCCTGGCCAGGAGTGTTCTCTTCCTTCCCTTAGCAGGAGACACTTCTAATCTGGTCTTTGCTGACCGCATAACACCTAATTTCACTTCCCTTCATCTGGACTACTTCAGCACTTTGGGTGTACATCACATAATTTCACACTTAATTATATGGTAAAAGTGGAGACAAAAAATCCATTTATTTTAGTGATAGAGCAAGCTAGGGAAAGAGAGGAAAAAAGTGATTTCTATTAAGGTGGCCTCTACCTCACCAGAAACAGGACAATCAACCATGCGATTTTTATTTATGTTTCCTTTTCATTTCCTGAGGGCAAATATATATTCTACCCCCTTGATGATGTCAGGCAGTGAGTAGCCATAAATCACTAGTGACATGCTGGAACCAAGCTTTTTAGCGGGTCAGAAGAATGACTGGAGGATTATTTTCAGCAATCTCCACAAAATAAGGTCACTACTGAGAAAAATCTAGAAAAAAATGAGGGACGTCTTTGTCAGATAATATTTCATGGGATACTGTCCAAGAATGAAAAGGGAAAATACCAATATACTTTTTAGTATCTGAGATCATTTGATTGGATTAAAGAACAACTGAGACAGTTTTAGTTTTCTAAATATTTCTCCTGTGTATATTGTAACTAAGGCTCAAAATTTATGAGACTTTTTAAATGTAAACATAACATAATTTAAACATCCTGGTTATTTTTTTCGATTTGAGAGGCAGTCTAATACTATATTGAAAGAATGTGGATTTTTGAAACGCTAGCTTTTGCATTTAATAGCTGTCTGACCTAGAGTAAAGATTCGATTTGACTAAACCTCAATTTTCTCACTATAAAATGGGAATAATAATATCCACCTCATTATTATTGAGGACTGATGTGGAGAAAATGGAAAATTGATCCTACTGTCTGGTGCTTCAGTAGGTATCAAGTACACGTTAGTTACTTCTTTCTTCTTGTTGGGATTCTACATATTTATTTTGATGATACAGCGCTCATAAAAAATTTTTAAAAACCCATTTTAGAAGAACTCACTATTAGAATTCATTATTTGGGATTGCTGAGTCTGAAACACATTGTTTTGATTATTATTAACCATTGATGTAGCTTCTTTAAGCAAATTATTTCAGTAATATATAGGTCATCTGCAGACTAACAGAGACATCACACAATAGTAGCAAAAGAATACTCTGTAAAGGACTCTAAAATGCAAAGACTTTTTAATTCCGTCTGTGAAAGTATGCCCCAAGAAATGGCCATATGACATCCTAACACCCATCATATTTAAGAATACACAAACACACTCATACATACAACACACACATATCCCTTCTAGCTATGGTTCACACAGGCAAAAACTAATTAGGATGTAAATTTAAGTAAATTTTCAAATAATAGTTATCAGTAGACACTGATTTATCAGTGATTCCAGTAGAAATGGTTTAAGTGGTAAAGCATGTCAACAATTATTGAACTGTAATTCTGTATGTGGAGTATATTATTAAACACTAAAGATGGGTAGCTTTTAATTAACCTTTTTATGGAGAAAATTATAGATTCACATGCAGGTGTAAGAAATAATACAGAGATATTCCATGTAATCTTTACTGTTTCCCCCATTGGTAACATTCTGAGAAACTATAATAAAATATCAAAACTAATATATGGACATTGATACAGTCAAGATACAGAACATTTTCATCACCATAAGAATCCCTTAAGATGCGTTTTTATAACTACACCCACTTCCATTCACCTCTACTCCATCTTTAACACTGCTACCCACTAATCTACTCTCTATTTCTACACCTTGTCATTTTGAGAATATTATATAAATAGAATCATTCAGCATGTAAACTTTGGGATTGGCTTTTTTCACTCTGCATAATTCTTCATTTTTACGCTGAATAGAATTCCAAGGTATGGCTGTATCATACTTTGTTTAACCATTCACCCACCAAAGTACATGAGTTGTTTCCAGTTTGGGGCTATTATGAATGAAGTTGATGTTGTATAGATTTTTGTGTGACCACAAGTCTTCATTTCTTTGGATGAATGACCAGTAATGCAATTGCTGACTCATATATTTGCATGTTTATTATTTTAAGAAAGCTTCACACTGGTTTCCAGAGTGGCTGTACCATTTTTCATTTCCACCAGCAATGTATGAATGATCCAGTTTCTCTATATCATGCCAGCATTATATTTTAGAACATTTTATTTCAGCCATGCCTATAAGTGCATTGTGATGTCTCATTGTGGATTTAATTTTCATATCCTGATGGCTAATGATGTTAAACATTTTTTCATGTGCTATTCTTCTGTCTATCCTCTTATGCGAAATTTATCTTTATGTCTTTGTTCATTTTCTGTTTAGCTTGTTCCTTTACTGTTAAATAAGGGGTAAGTTTTTAGAGTTCTTTATGTATAATAGATATTAGATTTTGTCAGATATGTGGTTTGCAAATATTTTCTTGCCTCTACAGCTTTTATTTGTCTTAGTGGAGTTTTTCACAGAGAAAATATTTTTAGCTTTGATAAAGTCCAATTTATCCATTTTTCCTTTTATGGATTATCTTTTGGTATAAATTCTCTAAGAACTCTGCCTAGTCTTATTCCCAAGATTTTCTCCTATGTTTTTGTCTAAAAGTTTTACATTTTCATTTTTCATATTTAAGTTTGTATCATCTTGAATTATATAACTTAACATTTATATAAGGTTTGAGACTAAAGTCACAGTTTATTTTTTCCTCATAGATATCCAATTGCTCCAGCACCATTTGTTGAAAAGGTTATTATTTCTCCATTGAATTGTTTTGAATCTTGTTACCTTGGCCAAAAATATGTCATTTGAGCATATTTGGGTGGGTCTATTTCTGGAAACTCTGTTTCTTTCCATTTATCTGTGTGTATCTATCACTCTCAATACTACACAGCCTCCATTACTGTAGCTATATAATAAGCTATAATAAGTGGGCAGAACAATTTCTTCTACTTTATTATTATCTTTTAAAATTGTATTGGCTAGTCTACTCCTTTTCCATATAAATTGTATACTCATCTGTATTTTATCTAAGGAATTGCATTAAAATTGCATATTAATTTGGGGAGAGATGACATCTTTACTATGTTGAGTCTTATGATGAATATGAAAATGGTATGTCTTTCTATTTATTTAGAACATTCATGATATCTTTTTTCATCTTGTTCATCCAATCTGATAATAACATTATATTTTTAGTGAATTTTACATACATTATATAGCTGAGTAATATATTTTATCAACTTCTCTAACATCTGCATCTGAGTTGGTGTATTGAAAGCATTTAAATTTAATATAATTATTTACATTTTAGGGCTGAAGTCTGCCATTCTATTTTTTGGGTTTTGTTTGTTTGTTTGTTTCTTCTCTCTGATATTTGTTTCCCTGTTTTTTTCCATACCTCTGGTTGGGTTTCTTGAATAATTTTTAGAACTCTATTCTGATTTACTTATTGTATTTTTTATTGTAGCTCTTTGAATAGCTGTTTTTAGTGGTTTCGCTGTATTAAACATATTAACTTCATCATAATCTACCAGCATCATTATTTTAGCAGTTTGTGTGTGGTAGAAAAACATTACCTAACTTTATGCTTCTTTACCCTCTGCTGTTGGTATTTTAATTGTCTTAAATATGTCCTCTACATACATTTAGGACTATGTCAGACAATGTTATGATTTTCACTTCAATCATAAAATATAATTTAGAAAACTCAAGAGAAAGAAAATCTAATGTATTTCCCATATTTTTTGGTTCACTGTTTTCTCTCATCTTCTCAGTGTTCCGATGTTCCTTTTCTAAAATCATTTCTTTACTGTTTATAGGACATCCTGTAGTCGTTTTAGGGTATGTCTTCTGTCAACATATTCTCTTAGTTTCCCTTCATTTGATATTGTTTTGATTTTCCCTTCATTCATGAAGGATATTTTTGCTGGGTATAGCATTTGGGTTGACAATTCTTTGCTTTTGGCACCTTAGAAATAGTATGCCACTTCCTCATGCCCTCCATGGTTTCTGATGAGAAATCTATTGTAATTCTAACAGTTTTTCTCTTACAGATAAGATGTTTTTCTCTGGCTGCTTTCAAGACTTTTTCTTTGTCTTTAGTTTTCAGAAGTTTAATTATGATGTGTCTTGGTATGGATCCCACTTTGGATTTCTTCAGCTACTTAAATATACATGTTTATTTGTCTTGTCAAATTTGAGAGAAGTTTACAGTCATTCACTCAAGTACTTTTCAGTCCTAAATTCTTTTCCTTCTGGAACTCTGATGATAACGAATGTTAGATTTTTTTTTGTATCAATTTTTTTTTGTATTTTGTATCAATTTATAGCCTTACCAGTAATATTTGATATTTCAGTTTTCCCCATTTTTTATTTCAGCTATTTCAACTATTCTGCTAATTTTCTTGTAATTCATTTGGCACTCCTCTGCTGATTAAATAAGCTGATCATCTTTTAATTGGCCACAGGAAAACAAATACAAACAAAACACAAGAGCTATATTAAGAATCCAAAGACCTCTTCTTAAGTAGAGATATTTAAACAACATGTCCACTGAATGGAGCCTAGTGCAATTAACCCACTTTCTGGTAGTTTTAGATTTATTGAGCTATGGGTTATTATGAGTGTTTTTTTAAGACTTTGGTGCAGATTACTATTATTTTAAGGAGTGGGGGCAGAGGGTGAGGATTTCTGAGAGAATTTCTGGTGTCAAATATTCAGGACAGAGGTTGAAACTGAAGCTAGAAAGTAAGATACAGGCATGTAGTGAAGTTGGCTCTCTCACTCCCTTTCCTAGATCTGAGCTTAACAGAACATAGTCATGCTTGAGAGCTGAAATGGAGAACTTTCCTCTACTGGACAGAAATAGACTAGGACCTAGGCAAGAAATCAAAATGAAAAGTAAGCTATTGTGTATTCAGTTATTCAATAAATATTTACTGTGCTCCTACTAGCAACATGTCCTGGTGTAGACATTGGACCACTGTGGGAAGTAAGACAGGCGGATGTCTACCATCATGAGCACTATCAGCATATATAGTATCATTGCGTTGTAAGAAGTGGGTTTTTTTCTATGTGCATGTTACCTTTTGTTTATTTTGTTTTGGCTTTCTCTTCGTTTTCTGTATAGTCATACTTAAATCTTCCAGCCTGGTCTTGTGGAATCCACAGAAAACAAGGAAATGTAATGTGTACTTTTGGCTAGAGCACTTTTCCTTTGAGATCATCAAGGTGACTCAAGGCTTGGAGGTTGATCTTTACTCACTCGCAGCAAGTGGAAAACATCTTCAGGTATCAGCAAAGGTATTTACTTGCCCTTCACAAAATGGTTTCCATCCTCCACTAAAAGCAATGTTATCTGGCTTCTTTGCTTATGTTCAGGGAAATGACAATTTTCCTCAGGGTAAGTATTAGATGGTACAACTGTGGGAATCAGTGTCAGGAACATAAAACTGGGACAATAACCAGAGGTTTGTCAAGATATTAAGAAAAGGATATTTTTTGGTTTGTTTTTGATGCTAAAGTAAAATCAAAGGGTTAAAGAAGAAATTCTAAACTTGGGATGCACAGACAGATTTTGGCATATTTGA
Source organism: Lagenorhynchus albirostris (assembly GCF_949774975.1). NCBI lineage: Eukaryota > Metazoa > Chordata > Mammalia > Artiodactyla > Delphinidae > Lagenorhynchus > Lagenorhynchus albirostris. The sequence goes on from NC_083107.1 coordinate 3,531,333, forward strand.
AATATATGCAGTAATTGTGTGTGTGTGCATGTGTGTGTATGTTCATGAATTTATGATCATATGTGTGCATTTTTAAGGGAAAAGAGCTCTTACTAGATTCTTAAAGAGAATCTATGATACTTAAATGCAGATCACTGGATAGAGGGCAAATGTTGGGAATAGTGGTGGGCTACTAGCAGTCAAAGCTTTATAATAATGAGTGATACTTTGGAAGCAAACCGTACACAGTGATGGATATTATAAAGTATTATATATTTATAAAGCATTATAAATTTATAAAGTATTATATATATATTACATATATATATAAAGTATTATATATTTATAAAGTATTATAAAACACTGGAAATAGTTTGCCTTGAGAGTTTAAGACTGTCATTCTGATTCTTTCTAAATCCGGCAATTTTCTCACTGAGTTAATGATCTGAACTTGTGTGGACACAAATTGATGGCTGACATTGATGGAAGCCTGATACCTCTAAGGCTCCATTTTCAGTTTTGGCCAGTGGGGAAGCCATTCTACTCAGCTGGTCACTGCACCTTCAAAAGAAATTTCAATCCCTTATTGGACAAAAGCTATACTTCAAGTATGGAGTCGAGGGAGTGACGGTAAACTCTTCCTTTCTCAAGAATGAGGTTTGCAGGAAAAACACACAAGCACACACACACAAATGATGAGGAACCAGGAGATCTAGATTACTAACTCAGACATTTGGTCTTCCCCATGTTTAACTGCACTGCATGTGAGTCACATAATGTCAGGATTTGTAGAGAATTCTTAATATATACAGTAGCACTAAGCAGGTGTTTTTTGATTTGTTTGTTTTTAGGAGTTTATGCAGTCCAGAAAACTGAGAATTGTGCAGCTTAATAGGAAATAGGAATAAAATAAGTAAATCGAATACACATAAAACATGTTGTCCCTTTATCCTTCCTAACAGCTTAAATTTTATACCTATGCCATCTGCTAAACATACACTCACGTTTACTGGCTTGAGTTTTATCTTTATTAACTTACTTATCCTGCCTTCCTTTAAGTGGAATGGGTAATGAATGGAGTTTGAAAAGGATTTCAGAATAGTATTTGGTACAAAAAAGAGTCAATAATGTTTTGATTACGATGGAAGGATATTTTTCACTTTGTTCATATCTTTTGTAAGTAACAAACTATACTAATATCTCTCCTGTTGTCATTTATCTTGAGCATTTTGAAGGGAACAATAAAAATCCTGTAGCATTAACTTGGGTCTGATGCACGGTAGAACAAAATGACGGAAGAAGCAGATCCCAGCAATTCCTTTTTTACTTTTTCAATACCGTCAAAAGCCATCATATTGATCACTTTTCAGTAAGGTGAAAAACTAATAAACAAGTAAACTCCTGAGAGTCTTTGTTGCATGTATATGCTATTGTTTACAAAGTTAAAACTTCTGGTTACACTCAATAACTATTTCATTGGTCCCTTGAACGTCTGTGGAGGTAAGAAGGCATCTATCTGATTTCCCAGTCAGATTTCTGAGACCCTGCTGCCTCCAGTGCATTATTTTCAAGACTGTTTCACATAAGAATATTCTGTGGACATTAAAATAGGCAAATATAATTTAAGAGGTTCTTATGTGGAATGTATGGAGTGATGCTTCACTTCCATCCTTTTGATTCAATCAGGCATCCACAAACTTAAACTTCCTGTTTCCACCTTTCCAGCAATTATGTTACCATTCAAAGTCAAGTTCTTATTATGTGTTCTAAAACTGTTCATCAACTGTTCTTTTCCCCACATTTTTTAGTCTGTTCTTTCCTTCAGAATGTTCATAATTGGAATCAAAACAAAGATGCATTCATTTATTGAATAAATATTTAATAAGAATATACTATGTGCCAGCTACCATGATGAAGGCTAATTTTATTATGACGATTAGAACAGACATGGACCCTGACCCCAGGAAGCTCACACAAATAAATATCTAATTATAAATTCCAACCATTCACATGAAGAAAAACACAGTGCACAGCAGATCGGCTTATTAAAATAGGAAAAATAAGAAAAGACTCCCATGAACAGTTAATATTTTAACTGAGATCTTAAGGCTGAGCTGTCATAGCATGCCACGCTGGGCAGGGCATTCCAGGGAGAGGAGGAACTGAAATAGAAAAGAATTGGACTTACTGAAGGAACTGAAAGAAAAGTAGTAAGATTGAAGCACATTGGACGAAAAGGAGGGAAGTACACAAAGACTGTGGAGAAGACAAACATCAGATAATGGAATAGTTTAGGTGTTCTCATATGTGCAGTGGGAGGTCTTTTAATCATTTTAATAAAGTAATAATACAATATAATTTGGTTTTGAAACAAGTGCCTCAGATGGCTGTAATGAGACTGGATAAGAAGTCGGCAAAGGAGGAGGAGGGAGAGGGAGCAGTTAGGCAGGAACCACCTTGGTTCTGCTTTCAGAGAACTTAAACAGTATAACAGTGGTGACCATCATGTAAAAAGTTAATTTCAACATAATGTGGTATGAGTGGTAAGTGGTAAGTGGTAAGTCAGAGGGTCCCAGGAAGTGGAAACAGAGTAAGTAAGTTCTACCAGAAACCAAGGACTGGCAAGGACATTGGAGAAACTGAGGAAACCTCTGGAACTTAATGGTTATGAACACACTTGTTCACTTGCTCATTCATTGAGAAGCTTTACTGAGTGCCTACTGTGTGCTAAGCCTGTGTGCCAAGTACTAGATTTATTTTTTTATTCCACAGAGGTCATTTTAATTCAAATAGAGCTCTGAATTTCTACATTACTAATGTCCTAAAGAAGACATCATTCCTCCGTTTTAACTGGCTCTTTATTCCTTGAATCTGAAAACGATTCCCCCAATTACCACTATAACTTCTATGTACCTATGTCTCTCCATGGGGTCAGTGTCCATGTGAAACAGGCACTGCAAACACAAAAGAAGGAGCCTGTTAAACTGGGATCCCATTTTATAGGTAGAATAAAAACAATACTCTCATCATTCTGTATTTTAAATCTTACTATTATAGAATATTGCAACTTCCTTCTCACAGACAAAAGGAATAATTTATGTTTATTTAAATTCATAATCACCATTTCCAGTGACAATTACTAGATACTTGAGATTTCTGAAAAAAAAAAAGAAGAAGGAAACATATTTTCAAAGTCAGATATTGAAAATTTTGGCTAAAATGAATAATGAACATGTGTTCTGAATGTAATTTAAGGAATACTCAATCCTTTCTAGATAACTCTTAGACTGTGACCCAAGGACAACACCTTAATTCCTAATAGATCAATAACTTTGAGTGACTGTGGTTTTGTATGAAGCAACTCAAACTGAACACTTATTATAGCATTAATGCTAATTATCTATAATAGTGAAGGAATTATTACAGTAAATACAAGTGGTAGGTCCAATTTTGTTCTTTTAGTCATTTAGCATTTTTCTGTAATGCCTTTTGTGGGTGGAAATTAGGGTGTGTAGATTATTATAACCATGAGTCAAGGTATGAAGACCAACAGAAAAATAAAAATTATAAGTTGTTAGCGAAAGTGACAGCCTCTAAAACCTATTATTTTAGTTATAAGCTTTAAAAAATAAGAGAAATAATATTTGATAGTCTATGCTTAAAAATCCATTTCATTTTTGTCTCTATGGTTTAATTCTAATACTTTCCACTTGCAATTATACCCAGATAAATGCCAAAAGTTAACCTAAGCATTTTTGTTTAATAAGGAAATGTGTTTATATTGTTATTTGAATGAGTATTTTCCTAATTTGGGGAATTTTTAAGATGAAAAGTAATATATGCAGAGTACATTGTATTATCAGAATTGGGGAACTGCCAGATTCTGTGAGAGAAGAATGAGCTGCACCAGCCCTAAAATGGATATAAAGTCCAACTGACCTCTTCATACATTTGCTGGTTTCTCTTCCACATGAAAGGCACTAACTTCATTTGCTTGTACAGAAATACCTTTGAGCTATGTAGGCAAGTGGTTTGGCTGGAAGTGTTTCTTCTTATAACTTTATAGATTAGAATGATAAAGAATTTACCTATGTCAGTCAAACAAGGAAACAAGATGGATGATAACTACAAAATCTTCAAAGTAAGAGTTTTATATAATGTCAAAACAGACCATTCAGATGAGGTAGTTAAATTTGAATCACGAATTGTTGTTCATCCTGCCTTTGCCAGATATTCCTCTTTCTTTTTTTAAAGATAAGTTCATGTGATTCAAACAATTCAGTTTCATGATCACAATCAAGTATCATGCAGAGAGGAAGGGATTAAAACTAGATGCCTGAATGCCTTGTCTATTTATCCAGCAATCTGCCCACAAAGCCACACTTTCTCTAACACTCTGCTGTGCATCTTCAGAAAATACAATATCCTATGTCTATTTCCAAGTTATGCACTCAGGGAAAGGAGGGGTGTGTTGAGGTATGTAAAGCAAGGTGGAGAGAAAAACACTAGCTGAAAGTTTTCAGACCTTAAACAAATCTAATTTATTAGCTTGAGTTCTGAGAAAAGGCTCATCCCTGTCATTAACCAAAAACTATTCTGCTCCCACATGTGCTGTTCAAAGCTATTTTGAAAGTAATTTTGAATAATTTTAGTTATTTGTGAAAGGATCTGACTTTGAAATAAAGAATCTCTGAAAAAGTGAATAAAAGAAAATTTGAATGTCCACAAATGCTTAATAAAACAGAATTTTTCCAAATTGTATATCAAATTATTTTATTTAAACTTCACTTTCAACTAAACGAATAATGTTGATTTTATCATTACTGTTACTAGTATTGACTAATAATCGTAGGAAGACAATATTTAGGAGACTTAAAATCTCTACCAAATCAATATCAGCAGAAAAATGAAGTGCTTTTTTAAAATTTTACTAGTACAAATAAGAACTACTAAACAAAATGCTTTGAAGAAAATTAAGCATGACAGTTTTCAGCTGCAGTTATATTTATTTTTCAACTTTGCCTTTAATGTTTTTCTTTATACATTATACCCTTTAGATTTCTAAAAAACAAATGAAAAACCCAGTCTTATGAGTGTGAAGAACAGACAGCCCATTATTATGATATTTAGACATTCTAGATGTTTTTCACATCAAAAGATAAATTTGAAGGCTTAAAATGTAATATCTTAAGTTGGTCATCTTTCATGAGCGCACTGTTCCCTACGAAAACATGAACATCATTAGGGAGGGACCTCCACACTAAGTATAGGGGAACTTCACTAGAGACACAAGTAGGAAAGTAGAGAAAAGAAGGGGGGAAAGTTGGGAAATCTAACAAAGTCTCCACTATCACCTTAATTAATTAATTGTAGATATACCTTCCACAGAATCTACAAAATATTAATCACTACTTCTCATACACATGTGGAGATACCTAAAATTTTATGTGCTTAAAGGCAAATGGATGAATTGCTTTTCCATGAGGATGGCATATAATCCCCCTTTTGCAGGGCACTTCTTAGAGAATTGCAAACTTCTTTGTCTTCAATTCTTTCCTAAGATGCATGTGTTCCAACATGGGTTAATGATTCAATGAACTCCATCTTTGCTAAAGTTTTCATAATAAGATTTGGTCATCTTAGCCAATACAAGAAAAGAAAGCTCCAACTAATCATCCTAACCAACCACCTGTTAGTTGAGTGACTTTACGATTGTCTTGTTTCTTCACATTGGTCATCTAGTCAACCATAAATGTTTCTTTAATCAATTATGGAATAGATGAATGATTACTAAAATGAGAATATTTTGAGGAGCATTTGGTACTTTTTTTTTGGCCTTTCCCTCATTCAAGAACCTACACTCTACATTTGAAAAAGAAAAGGCTTATGGATTATTTTCTTGGATTTTAAATGTTCTGAATGAAGATACAGACCTGGAAAAGCTATGACAATTTTCATGACATTATCTGGTAAGCTGCCTCAATGCTTTTGGTAAAGAGGCAGTACATAATTACATAGATAAGTATATAGATAAAATATCACAGTCGGATATTGCCCTGTAAGTATTTCAAGTCTTTTTCCAAATTGACTGCAACCCCTGACATCTAAAGCACAGTGCTTAGAACAAAGTAGCCTCTAATAAATATTTGCTGATTAAAGATGAATGTACAAATGCTTCAAAAAGTAACAAGTAATGTGTATAGGGTGATGTTAATGTACATTTTCATCATGATAATAATTATGATGACAAGCACAGGATTTTATCAACCAGACGGAAAAACAGTAATATTGATATCTTGCTAGTGTATAAGAAAATCAGTATTGGTGTAAATGAAATACTCCTATATAAGAGTGTTTCACTGTTTTATTTTATCTTAAAATTGGGCATGATTAAAGTAATGAGTGGTTTAATAGAAATCCCAATTCTAACAAAATCCAACACAAAGACAGAAACAACATTTAATTCTTCTGTAACAGCATTGGATCTCAGCTAGAAGCAGCATTCTTACATGTTTGGACAGAAAACAGCACTTCATTTATAAATAATGTTTTTATTTAAATAATCCTGAATTAAAATGAAACCTTTGGCCCTGCTAGTAATTAAACAGCAGTGCTTTACACTAGTCTTATTCTAAACATGCAGACAGAGAAAAACACTTTGCAAATAAAAGTATACACAAGCTGCAATGTTTGGGTCTATTAGGGAGAACACCTGCAAAGCTTTTGCTTCCCCACTTAGGCTTTTTTTAGTGGGCTGAAGTGTAATAATATACTTGTCCCCATATGGGAACCAGAGCTTAGTCCCAACTAAAACACCCCACACCCTCAGCTACCTGGGACCAATTGAGGAACCTCAGCTTAACTGATGTGAGAGCTGGCATGAGAAGCACTTGAAGCAGCTGGCCACATGGGGAATCAAGAGAGAAGGGCACTCATGAGGCCAAATACGCCCTGTGCTTGATTGTCTCCTACGGAGGTGGAAGAAAAGTTACTGTTCAGGGTGGCCCTATTCAACCTCATACAGCTGGCGAGAATGGCTGAGTCTCTAGCTTGAAATCCCCAAGGGGCTCTGGCCCCATGGTCCCCTGAGCCTGACTGCAGCCATCTGAGCAGGACTCTCACCAGCCACATTCAAGAATAGTAGGAGGGAGTGTTGAAGGCTTCTTAGCCCTGAAGTGCGGAGACACACGGAGACGCACACTTGTTTTTCTCCTTGTGAGGTGTGGTTTATACTTTGCCCTTTCACCCTCAGAAACTTATTCTTTTCGAGGTCCAGAGGAAACGAGAAAAATAGGTGCTTGAATTTCCCCCCCAGTACTGTGGATGATCATTCCGTTAGTAAATGGATTTCATAGAGCAAAAAGGCTGCTTAAAATCAGATGCAAATAGTCAATGTCCTTTGACCCGGAAATGCTTGCTTAGGGACGACATCATCACGCCTTAAGTACAGTGGGTACAAGGTGGAGGCAGAGCCTCAAAATTCAGGCTTCTGAAGCTGGGAAACTGTATGAAATAAAGGTGTTTGTAGTTTAAAAACCTAAGATTGTATCATGCTTATTTTTAGATGTATGCTGTGAACTACCTTCCTTTAGTCACAGAGATACTGGAATTTAGATTCAGAGCAGGACAGGGGAAGCCCAGAAGCAGCTCCTTGCAAACACACCCCTGGCATCTCTCCCAGGTCTTTTTTTTTTTTTTTTTGCGATACGGGGACCTCTCACCGCTGTGGCCTCTCCCGCAGCAGAGCACAGGCTCCGGACGCGCAGGCTCAGCGGCCATGGCTCATGGACCCAGCCACTCCGCGGCATGTGGGATCTTCCCGGACCAGGACACGAACCCGTGTCCCCTGCATTGGCAGGTGGACTCCCAACCACTGCGCCACCAGGGAAGTGCTCTCACAGGCTTTTTGTCTTGATCCCCTGCAAACAAGTCTCCAAATCATATTCACGTAGGACTACAGTCAGCTTCTGTCTAGCCTAATAATTTATTCTTATGCAGTTAGCAGAATGATCTTTCTCACTTAATCAGACCCCCTGTTTCCTGCTTAAAATTTTCCAATAGTTTTTCATTTATATCATTATACATTGAAAAAAAAATAGTTTTTCACTCAGTCCCTGCTTCTGTAGCCTCATTTTTTGGTGTTTTTTCTTAATCTCCTCGTCTTCAGTTAACCTTTGCAGCAATCCAAGTGGAAGTGCATTGTGTGAAGTTCATTGTCTCAGGTTCCTTTAACATTTCTATGTTTTTGCACATACGGAGCCCTTTAATATATCAGTTATTTTCAATCTTCACTGCAGAATAGAATTAACACCCCCCCCCAAAAAAAAAACCCCACAAAAAACAAGGATTTACATCAGAATTGTTAATTTATTTATTCAGGGACAAGGCCTGGACGTTGGAGATTTTTAATATTCCTGGATTCTTAGGTGCATTTACAACTGAGACTTCCTCCTTTAAATATCTATATTTCCAAGTTCACCAGTATAACTTTGGTCATTCTAACGATCCCAACGTTAAAAGTAAATACAAAATGGAGACAAGACTTGAAAACCCCCTGAGCAGGCAAAAAACATTTAAGCTACGTAAGCAAAACCAAATCTAGCTTATGTCATGAATGTAAGTGAAACTTAGCTTAGGTTATTTCTTATGAATGCCTCTGACAATCATAGAATAAACTTAAGTCATCTTCCTAAAAATGGTATGAGGTAATGACTTTTAACCAACTCCCTGCTGTCTGGAAATGCCCATGGTAATAACCAATCATTGTAACAACTTCTTTATTTTCACTTTATGAGCTATCCTGTAACTTCATGCCCTTGAGCTTCATATCAGTCTTTGAACTGGGAAGCTTCCAGTTTATGAACTGTTCTTATACGCATAATAAACTGTTATTAAATAACTATTTATTGATTTCATGGTTTTAATTGTGCTATTTCTGGATTTTCAACAACTTCCTTCCCCCAGTCCATGCTAGAGCCAGCTCTATGATTTTCCCATATCACTCTGTATCTATATCCCCCCCACGTGGCACTTAGCATGTTATTTATCGCAATCCTATGTCTTTGTTTCTCTTCCCCACCAGGATATGGATTCTTTGTATCCATAGTACCTAGTACACAGTAATTTTTAAAGTTGTACAAGTGAGGACAGCTCAACAAATATTTGTTGAGTGTCTCCGGTATATCATTCACTCTGCTAGTTTCTTGGTTTACACACAATCCCTGGTATTTGAGGCTTAGTAGGGGAGATAATAATTTAACCAAATCATTATGTAATCAAATAGTTGATAGCAATCTAAGGTACAGAAGGAAAAACATAACTTTTGTAGGTCAGTGAAGGTTTCCATAAAGAATTGTATTCACGTTTAGAATTAAAAGATGAGTAGGGTTTTCCTAGATTCAGTGGAAGCAAGAGTGTTCCCAGCAGCAGGAATAGGGTATTATTAAAGTTAATTTACAGTGAGTGAAAAGGAGAGGAGAGATGGGGCCACTGGTGTCAGCAAGAAACAGGTCACAGAGGGCCTCACAGGCTATGGTAAAGGCCACTGAATTTCATCCCAAGTATAATGGGAAGATGCATATGTCAATCAAGGCTCAGTCTGAAAAACAAACAAACAAACAAACAAAAAACTTCAGATGCTTCCAACTGAAGCATTTATTACTGAAAATTGATAGTGTTAAAGAATGAGGAAAGTATAAAGGGGATAGTGAGGCAACCTACAGGTTTGGTGCGGTTGGAAGACACTACTTACCATTAAGCTGAAAGGATACAGGGAACAGGTGGTGAGACAGAGCTTCTGATGCAAGAGAAAGCCATGGCTGGCATTCCTGGTGTTAACTGGGGCCACAGAGGAAGTGACAATTGGATGGAAGCTGGAATTACGTTTCCATTTTCATAACCTACTGTGAAACCAACCAGGGAGAATGAAGCCTAGGAAATAGTTCCCTGTGATAAAGATAAGCACAGAAAATGTTGAGAATGGATCTAATAGCAAATTAACTCCAGTGACCATATGACATAAGTAGAGGACAGCAAGAGTAGAGCAGAGTTGTGGAGGTTTCTACTGCAGTGAAGGATGAGGAAGGCTGAACGAAGATGTTGGCAGTGGTGATGGAGGGAAATGCCTGTGTTTGAAATATATTTAAGAGACAGGTAGAAGCAGCAGGGATCATTTCTTGAAGGGAGAGAATTAGGACTTTGTTCTTTATGTGATGGGGAGTCCATCACATAAATGGGGAGGAGACAGAGGTAGTGCTATCCATTTGATGTAAATTGAATGGATGAGACACTCAAGAGAGGGAAACTTATTAAAAGGTTATTACAATAGATCAAGCAGTAAGAATATCAATGTATCAAGGTGAACAACAAAACAAGCAGGAAAAAGAAAGAATAAGAGCAAAGCCTGTAGTTAATTTTATTTAGTTAAAAAGTGAGTATGGAAATAAAACTGATTTTTAAAAAACCCTTCCCAATGTATTTTATTAATGTAATAATATCTGGGCTCAATAAAATAATTTTATTAGCTTTATTGTTTGCAAGCCAAGAATCAACTGACATTTTGTACACAGGCTAGTTCATTTGATTGATTTCAGTCTCAGCATAGATGAGCAAACATCAAGCCCTAATGACCACATGTGATTAATTCCCAATTTATTCACTTTGATAGTATTTGTCAAATGCCAGAAGGCTGTTTTTATTTTTAGATGCTAAGAAAATGCATACACAAAATCGTATGTATAAAAAGTTCCTCTTTAACTTAGATTTGAAGTAATATGTATCTGGCTAAGAAGACACAATTTTCCAGAGGCCCATAAAAATCCTGTAATTCATTAGACCAGAAGTCAGCAGTCTCCAGATTTTTAGAGCATGAGGGCCCCATGATAATACCAATTTTTATTTTGTTTTTTTTTCTCAGTTAATATTTAATATTTGAATTTTATTAGGTCAGTACCCTCATCCTTTATTCAACAAATATTTATTGAGTATTTTTTTTTAATGTCAGCATCTGTTCTGGGCTTTCAGGATGTAAAACTGAATAAAATAAACAAAAATGCTTGCCCAGGTAGAATTTACATTCTAGTTCTCAATTAATGTTTAGTGGGTAGGTGAAATAACAGAATCCCTTCCAAAAACTTCTTGATGAAGTCTTGATGAAAATTTTAATATAGTAAGATATTTTAGAACCATTATTTCAACTCAATTTCTATAAGAGAAAGGAAAGACAGCTTAAGAAGAAGACAATGTCAGAAGTGGAGCGTATTTCCTTGGTTCTTCATATTATGCTTTCTCTACAATGTTATCAGTTTTACAAATACATGGATGACATCACTGAGGTTAAGAGCCAATAAAATATCCTGTTACATTTATTCTAAATCTTTTCTATATAACTCTAAAGTGTGCACACAGAAAACGAGGCCTTGTAGCCACTGAGTCACCTCTTTATTATATGACTAAATTCTATATTTTATTATCCTGCCCATTGCATTTTATATACTGAAAAAATAAAAATACTAGTAATGTATGTTTTAACTTATTTTTTTTGAAGAGTAAGAGCCTGGTTAAAAACAAAAGTATAAGTTAATCTTGAGCTATTTTTGTGGCTTGCAAAAATATTCCCAAATTTGACAAAGTTTATAATACCATATTTTCTGAGCAAAACATTGTCTGGGTAGATTTTGCACCTGGTATAAGTAGAATTAATTAATAATATAAAAAACAAATTAAAATGTTATTAACAATTGCTTCCAGTCTTACTTTCATAATGGTCATATATTAGGGGTTAAGAAAAAATAAGAACTTAGAATTATCTTTAAATATCTTTTTATTCACTTTATTAAATACATAATCTTTTATGAAGAGATATCCTGTATTTATCATATGATCCAAATGAGCTGCAAAAATTCTCCAATTAGTTTTATGTGCTTTTATTCTATTTATTGTACTTTATTGAGGATATGTGCACTTGAAATTGTGGTATTGAACTGAAAGTTCTGGAGACATATCAGACATAGCTCTAAGTGAGGGATGTGTGTGTGTGTGTGTGTGTGTGTGTGTGTGTGTGTATTTTACACACACATAAGCTAATCTATTAAATTAAGTCCAATGCAATAAACCCGTAAGTTAGGTACTTTGTTACAGCTTGAATGAAGTAAGGCACAGGATGGCCAAGTTATAGATGTTAGCTGAGCTAAGATTCTATCACACAGTGTCCATCTGTAGTGTTTTGACACCACACTATCTCTAAAAGAGGTGGACTCTGAAGACCTCATTTTAGAACATGGAAAAGAAGAGATCTTTTAGCACATACTAAAAAGCCGAGCATTCCAATTTGCTCCTGTAGAAAACAAACATGGATATGTATAATAAATAATTGGAAGGAATATTAAACCTTATTCTTTCCTACTCTTCAGTGATAAAATAAATGAAACCAGCCTTCAAGAGGAAAATTTAGAGAGACTCTCCCTGGAAAGGCTCACTCTCTGAAAATATTTATTTAGGAAAGTCCAATCAAGGTGGAGGAAATGATGGATCACAGAAACATAAGTGTAAGGCAGAAATGAGATAACCAAGACCAAGTTGGAAAGAAAAAATAAGTCCATGACAAAAGGTATGGAACAAGGAAGTTTTTCTGTAGGCAGACAAGCCATAGTGTATCTAGAGTGGGAATGCTTCTGTTTCATTTCTTTTTTTTTTTTTCGGTACGCGGTCCTCTCACTGTTGTGGCCTCTCCCGTTGCGGAGCACAGGCTCCAGATGCGCAGGCTCAGTGGCCATGGCTCATGGGCCTAGCCACTCCGTGGCATGTGGGATCTTCCTGGACTGGGGCACGAACCCGTGTCCCCTGCATCGGCAGGCAGACTCTCAACCACAGTGCCACCAGGGAAGCCCCTGTTTCATTTCTTTGATGAATGTTTGGTCAGTGTCAAAAACAAACCATGCACTGGTGATAGAGTGGTAACAAGGAAAATACTAGCTCCACTGTCTTCATGGATCTTGCTTTCATTAAGTAAGGTGGGCAATGAAAAAATAAACAAAATGATATATGACATAATACCAGACAATGATAAGTTCTATGAAGAAACATAAAACAGGGTCATGAGAGATAGTGCATAAGGTGGTGTTTAATACAAATTGTCAGGGAAAGACTATCAGACAAGGTGTCATAAACAAATACATAATTGTACAGTGAAAATTACAAAATACTCCAAAGAAAAATTAAAGAGGATCTAAATATTGGAGTGATATATAAAATTTCTTGATTAGGAGAATATTATATTAATATAATCTAATAACCATTCTTCCAAAATTTATCCATAAATTCAACACAATTTTAATCAAAGTGCCATACAGCTTAGGGGGGTAGCAATTGACAAACTGATTCTGAAAATTACTTGGGAGTACAAAGCACCTAGAATAGCCAACATAATTCTGAAAACAAACAAAATTTGAAGACTGACGCTACCTAATCAAGACTTACTACAAAGCTGAGGTAATCAATAGTGTGTGGTATTGGTGTAAGAATAGACATATATATTAATGAATAGAATAGAGAGTCCAGAAATAGACCCAATATATTGTCATTTTTGATAGTGATGCCAATATAATTCAATGAGGAAAAAGGACTGTCTTTTTCAGCCAATAGTGATGGATAACTCAATATCTACCTGGAAAAACAAACTTAAGCATTACCACACACTCTACATGACAATTAACTTGAAATAGTTTATAGTCCCAGGTGGAAAATATAAAACTGGAAAAAATTCTGGAGAAAACATGATAGAATATCTTCGCAAACTTTTAAGTAGGCAATAATTTCTTAGATAAGAAAAAAAAGCACAAGGAAAAAATTGATAAATTTCATTTTATTAAAATTTTAAAAGTTGGCTTTCAAAATACATCATTCAAATGAAAAAAAACAAGGATGCTTACTAGAAGAAAATATTCATGTATTCATATATATGTATATATGAAAAAGGATATGTATCTAGAATGTTTAAAGAATCATTACAATTCAATATTTGGATAAAAACCCAATTAAATATGGCAATGATTTGCATATATATTGTTGCAAAGAATGTGTGCAAATGGCCAATGAGCATGGGAAAATGCTCAACATCTTTATTCTTAAGAGAAATGCAAGCTAAAGCCACAATGAGATGTCATTACACACTTACTAGGATGGCTACAATTTAAGGTAATGACAGTACTAAGTGTTGACAAGGATATAGAGGAACCGCAACTCTTATACATTGTTGCGGGAAATGTAAAATGATAGAACTACTTGATAATCAGTTTATCATTTCTATTATGCTAAATAATCACTTGTGTTAAGGCCCAGTACCACCACTCCTAGATATTCACTCAAGATAAAGTAAAACATATGTCCACAAAACCTTGTACAAAAATGTTTAAAGCAATTTAATTCATAATATTAAAAAATTGGAACAATGCAAAAATTTGTCTCTAGGTAAATGCATAAACTCTTTCATATAATGGAATAATACTCAGTAATAAAAAGAAACACATTTTTGATATGTGTAGCAACATGAATGAATTTCCAAAAAAATATTACTTTGAAGTAAGAAGTCAGAACAACAAAGGCAAAACAAAATCATATTGTTTAATTACCTTCATGTCAAACTCTATAATGACAGATCCATAGTGATGGTCAGTTGATCAATGTCATTCTGAAGTGGAGTTGGAGAACAACTGGGAAATGTCACAAGGGCATCTTTCAGGTCATAGAAATGCTTTATGTCTTAATTTTGCGGTGATGATTACATTGGGTATATTTACTTGTCAAATCTCATTGATCTTCACAATTAAAATATGTACGTTGTATTGTTTGTAAATTTTACCTCAATAAAGTTAATTAAAATAAAATCAACTATAATCTTGATTTTTTTTAAGCCCATCTGTTTGAGACATCAGATAACTATCAAAACAATGAGGACCAGAGACATTCAAATCAGGAAGAGAAGATCAGTCAAGAGAGGGGAGCCTAATATTTCATAATACTTTGTGCCTTGATGCATTTAATAATTCTAAAACTATGGATGTGAGATGGAAAAGCCGAGCAGAAAATAGCTTGAGAGCAACTGAAAGAGCAGAGTAGGGCCCTGAGCAGTCTCTAAAGGAAAGAATGAGATTTGAATCTCAGGTCCACCAAGTAGGAAGTGGTTGATAAATATCACAGGCTATAAACTGTAATCCTAAAAAAGGAATTAGATAAATCATAATGAGAAGAATCCTTTTAAAGATTTAAATCTCTTGTCACATCAGCTCAATCTCAGATGATTTTTGCTAGCTGTAATGTCTGCTAAAATAATAAATAAATAAATCCTCTGTGGAGGAAGGTAAAGTCATCCAGTGTCTCAAACTAAATCTACAATTTTTCATACACAGTGACAGGCATTCAATAAAGATAACCAAGTATGGGGGGGGGAAGTGAAGCAACAGAGACAGATGTATAACATAGTTCACACTTGGGGTAATCAGTCTCATTCTTTAAATGACTATGATGAATAAACATGTTTAAAAAGTAAAACAAAATTTGGAGAATTCAGGGAAAACTTCAAATGGATATTCTGTATCTGACATGAACTGTGATAGGCAGAATTCTAGAGGGCTCCATGACATTTTCCATCTTGCATTATTCCTGTGATTATGTTAGGTTACATGGCAAAGGAATGTAATTATATTACTAATTAGCCGATGTTACGATAAGAAGATTAACAAGGTGGGACTAGTTTAATCACATGGACAGTTTAAAACAGAGAGTTTTCTTATGGTCAGTAGCAGAAGACAGCCATTCAAATCTGAGGGGGATTCAACCTGCTGTTCCTACCTCCGAAGTTGGAAGGGGCCACATGTCAAAGAATGTGGGTGACTTAGGAGTTGAAAGCCCCCATCTGATGGCCAGAAAGAAAACGGGGACCTCTGTCCTCCAAGTGCAAGCAACTAGACTCAGAACCTGAATGAATTTGGAATCAGATTCTTCTCTAGAGCCTCCAGATGAGAGGCTAGTAGGGTAAACACTTTGATTTTGACCCGATGAGACCCTACGAAGAGAATCCAATTAAAACCACCTGGAGTTTCAGCTTAGAGAACTGAGAGCTCGTACATGCATGCTGTGTCAAGGATCTAGGTGTGTACATAAATAGAGTACAGATACCTATACAATAACCAGGAAATGACAGATACATCTAACGACTGACTAAATATAGCTCAATAGAGCTCTAAAAACAATAAAGTCCAGATACAATAGATACACTAGATACAATGAAAATTCAGACAAAATCGCACAGGGAAAAAAAAAACTGACAGAAAACACTGAAATGAGTTGAACATGTGGGAAAAATAGCTGCAGTCCCAAATGAGAGGAAGCAGGAAAAAAACCAGAAGCAGTTTCTGAAGATAGAATGCTCAAGAATTTTCCCAGACTGATAAGAGATAAATTATATATCCAGCAAGAATATCCTTCAGAGGTGAAAAGATTTTCAAATTTCAAACCATTTTCACATAAAGAAAAATTGATGATTCATCCAAGGAGAGAGAAAAAGAGCTTATGTAGATATTCTAATTTCAAACAAATAAAATTTAAGACATGATTGTAAAGTATAAAGTGAGATGCTTAGTGATTAAAGTTTCAAAATATAAGATACACCTCTTCTAAAGTTATATATACTTAAACACATATCATCAAAGTAGAGAAAGTGAAAATTGCCAAAATAAATGGAGATATAGACAAAAAACACATAGTGGGTTATTTGAGCAAATCTTTTCCAGTAATACAACAAAAAAGCAGTCAAAAAATTAGTAAGCAGAAATTTTAACACTGTTATCAACAAATGTAACCTAACTGACAATATTTAAAACACCATATCACAAGAAATATATAGTATTTATCAGCGTACATGGGTACAGGGACCATTTACCAAAACTGATCATATGCTGGGCCCATGAAACAACAAATGCCAGAGGAAATAAACTATGTAAGCTATGTTCTCTAATCACAGTATAATTAAACTAGATATCAATGACAAACAGCTATTTTATTTAAAGCTCTCAAATTTTTAGAAATTAGGTAATATTCACTCATCAAATAAGAAAGAAAAATGAAAATAAAAATTATGATCTGAATTATAAGGAAACATTTCATATCAACCTTTGTGATGCTATTATAATGTATAAAATGTTATTGTGAATGCATATATCGGAAAAGAAAAAAGTCCAAAATCAATTATCTTATTTATTTCAGGATGTCAGAATGTAAACCACAACTTAAAGAAGGAAATAAATAATCAAGTTAGAGTGAACATTAATGAAAGAGAGACCATATTCCAATAGACTGAATAATTATTAAACAGCTGGCAAGACTAATCTACATAGAAAATACCACAAACAAACTTCATCAACAATGAAAAAGGGGTCAATAACTTCTATAAGTATTCTGAAAGATACTTAGAAGTTTCATCATTACAACATTACATTTAAAATTTTGAGAATTAGTTCTTTTCTTAGAAAATTACATCTTACTAAAACTGCAGTTCTGGTAAAACTTAATTCTTACATCCTTGAACTGTGGAACGGAAATAGGTAAACAAGCCCCAAGTCTTAATTGTTCCTGTAGCAGAATCACAAAGCAAGTTGAATGTATAGCCTCCCATGTCTTCTATGTAAAGCTTATGATATTGATTTGGGAGGTGTGGGAAAGATTAGAGGGGCCATCTGGCTGGACTCAGAAAATTCTGAGAACCTTGAATCTCCGAATTGCATTGAGCCTGCCTTTCCAACAGAAGCAGGTCTTCTTCTCCTGTCAGGTGTGATTTTCTCGTTCTGGAGGTAAAGACCTTATACTGCCCATATATGAACCAGTTTCTTGCAAAAGAAAGCCCATCTTCCTCAAGGTTCATATTTACTGTCTCTTTTTTAACTTCAGATCTATAGCCAGAATCAGAGAAGAACATTCCCAGGGAGACAAGTACAGAATAATTACAAAATCTTGACAATTTACATTGGATATCTAAGAACTATGTGTGGAATGTGTTTTAAGGGTGTAAATCCCGAAAGATGGAATATAAAGTGGGATCACATCCCATTTATTGATAAAAGTGCACTTCCTTGAGTTTCTAGACTCTGTGTACCCTAGCTGAAGAAAGGGAAACAGTGGTAGGAAAAGGAATTCACAAATACCAAACACAGGCTAATACATAGCTCTAGAAATTAAAACAAGTCCATATTTTAAGTATGTATTTGAAGATATTAACCAATCCTTCCCTATTTTTTTCTACTTCCTCTACTATTTTAAGAACGATGAATAATGGTGGTGGTATTTAATTTTATAATCAGGTTTTAGATTACAGTATGTGCAAGTGGGATCTTGGCTGAAGGCAAATTAACATCCTCAGAAGTGGATCTGGTGAGTGGCCAGATGTGTATCCCCTTTTTGCAAGATTTTGAGAGCATCATTGTTTTATCTACAGTTGCATCATGTAAAGAGAAAACATAGGGCTTCCCTGGTGGCGCAGTGGTTGAGAGTCCGCCTGCCGATGCAGGGGACACGGGTTCGTGCCCCCGTCCGGGAAGATCCCACATGCCGCGGAGCGGCTGGGCCTGTGAGCCATGGCTGCTGAGCCTGCGCGTCCGGAGCCTGTGCTCCGCAACGGGAGAGGCCACAACAGTGAGAGGCCCAAGTACCGCAAAAAAAAAAAAAAAAAGAGGAAACATAAACTAGTTTTGTAGGGTTTAAATATAGCTAGAGTGTAAGAATAGCAAATGGTAAGTAACAAAACTAGGATAAAGCTAGCAAAGGGTGACTGATAAAATGAATGTGCGTGTATTTATTTGTTTGCTCTTGAATCTACCCACTCCTTTCCACTTTTTAGTAGGTATGAATGGGATTTTCTCCATTGCATACTCTAATTCACTTTAGAAAATCTATTGACTTTTTTTAATGTATATATATGTATATATATATATATATTTAACATCTTTATTGGGGTATAATTGCTTTACAATGGTGTGTTAGTTTCTGCTCTATAACAAAGTGAATCAGTTATACATATACATATGTTCCCATATCTCTTCCCTCTTGCGTCTCCCTCCCTCCCACCCTCCCTATCCCACCCCTCCAGGCGGTCACAAAGCACTGAGCTGATATCCCTGTGCTATGCGGCTGCTTCCCACTAGCTATTCTATTGACTTTTTATTTATTTTTTAGTTGTCAGTTTTCCTATTGAACTCTTCTGTTAATTTAATTGTCTGTATATATATTTTTATTATTGACTCTCCTGAGTATTTCAAATAGATGAAGAAATTTTACATATGTAATAGAAAATTTCTTCTCCCTTACGATGGTTATACTCTCCATTAATTTATATGTCATATTGTAATTGTAAGAATTGATGCTAAGCATGTATCATTTGTTCCTAAATGCAATGCTTCTCTCTCCCCCTCATCCCTGTCTTGCCCTTTGCCTATATACAATGTGTTAGTTTGGAATAGTATCCTTCTTCATGTCAAGAAATTGTCCTTCTAGTCCTGGTATAGGTGTAAGTACATTATTTTATTTTTAATTTTTAAAATTTGGAATGGATTTTCATGCCTTTGAAATAACTATAGATATAGGGTTTTTTAAAACTTGTTTATGTCATAAATGATTTTAGCATCATCCTGAGATGAATCCTTCTATTTCCTAAATAAAATATACTCCCAATGAGGTATTAATCCTTCAGTATACTATGCTTAATCACTAAGATTTTAACTGAGAATGTGTTTGATCAGCAGAGTTTGTTTTCAGGTTTTTTTCCTCTTCTTTTCAAATTCTTTCTCTGTTCAAGTTTGGTAACATGGTTATATAGTAGATTCACAAATTACACTGTTATAATTTTTATGTTTTTCTATACTAGAGAAATTTACACATGGTCGGAACTCAATTTTTTTTTTTTTAGGGATTTGAAACATCTGCTTGGGAACAGTGGCATCCTAGGATGGAGATTAAAAAGCAGCCTTTTGGAGAAAAGGATTATATTAAAAGTTAGTGGGGAATAGATTCAAAAGGTAGATGAGACCAGCTGCAGGTTGAATAGGATGCTCAAGGGGAAGCGAATTTTGGCCAATCAGGTATTGGGAATGGAGACAGGGACTGGCATAGATACATCTAGGAGATGCCACAGGAGATTTGTAATTATGATTTGAGGGTAATCTAACATGAAGGAGAGAAGCTACCATCCCAGTAATCTAGCCAATTACTGTTCATCGTAGAAAAACTAAAAAGTTTATATCTATTTCAAATATTTAAGATAAAACTATGTCAATAAAAAATAGCAAACATTTTCATTAAAATTAATGACATATTTCTTGAGCACTTTACCTCATGACAGGTATTGTGTTATAAACACATATGCATTATCCTATTTAGTTGACAAGAAACCTCTATGAAATATATTTCATTATTATTCATTTTCTGAAAATCAAGGCTTTATAAATTTTCATAACTTATTCAAGGACTCAATGTCTATTAAAGTGACCTGTTTTATGTCCAAAAATATATTTACATACAAAAGACTGACAGAAATATTTTTAAAGTTAAAAAATGAATAGAGGGGTATAGCAAGCCCTCTTTGAAGGGTTATTGATTTAAATCTATAATAAATCTGAATTGCAAGGATCAGTTCTAGGCACTTGTGTCATTCTCTAATATTATTTGTTTCAATCTTTAAATTCTTATCTTGAAAAGTGAGATTAAATTTTATTTAGGAAATGAACGAATGGGATACATTTACCTCCATCTGGAAATCATGAAATGGCAATATTTGCCCCAAACTGTTGTATATTATATAATTCTATACTCGTATTACTATTATGGTAATTTTCT
The DNA here is from genome assembly GCF_949774975.1 of Lagenorhynchus albirostris. Classification (NCBI taxonomy): domain Eukaryota; kingdom Metazoa; phylum Chordata; class Mammalia; order Artiodactyla; family Delphinidae; genus Lagenorhynchus; species Lagenorhynchus albirostris. The sequence goes on from NC_083107.1 coordinate 3,552,189, forward strand.
AATACAAGAAAAAACTGTTAAAGTGATATATATATATACACATATAGACATATATGTATAGATATGAATTTGTATATATATTTACATATATGCTATATGAATAGTAAACAAATACTAATGCATTAAAAAATTAAAAGGTATATCCCAATAAAGCACATGATTATTTCACTGAATGCTATCTGAATGGGTATTTACTGAATTTCTTAACTCATTTATATTTTCCTTTTCAACTTGAATTTCATATTCAGTAAGAGGTTAACCTCCTGTGACAAAGAATAGCGAGCATTCAGCTCTCACGTCATGTTGTCTTGATCTAAGATAACATATAACATATTTAAGTTATAACTAAATTATTCTATTGACAACGATCCCTTAGGGATAATTTCAGGTTTTGCTTTATCTTAATATTTCCTTTTTTATTGACAGAGCTTGAAGGGTGGGACACAACTGATTGAAAAAGACATTTTTGGTAACTTTTACTTAGATGCTTTGTTAAAAACCAGTTTAAGTCCTGTTTATGTTGCAAATCTGAACCAGAGCACTTCACCAGACTGGAACTTCCTGACGCGGTAAGCATCAGGTAGCTCTCTGCCTTGTTTTCAGCACATCAGTACTCCATATGCTGTAAGAATGTCACCGAAATCTGGCAGCAATTTTGAAAGGCTCTTGACATGTTGTTTGGTGTCGTTCTCTAGTAGGAAGTGCCTGGGGTTGTGGCTGAAAGAAGGGGGAAATTGTGGCAACGAAGAAACACAAAAGCCTAACAAAAATGACTGGAATATGTAAAAGGTTTCTAGAAAGTAACAGATGCAGATACTTTATGGTGAGGAGTGGGATGGAGAGAGAGAGAAGGGAGCCCATAGAATACAAGAATCCCCCAAATAACTATTGATTGGTTGCTCTTTAAATACAACTGAAAAACAAAATGTCACATTTCCGATTGACATATTAAAATGTGAGGTTCTTTCTCTTAGAAACCTTTTGAAAAGTCAGCTGGAAAACAGTGTAGAAAATGTGCCAGGCAAACTGATGCCAATAGGTAGAGTGACTTTAAATGCCATACTCGGTCACCTTTCACGTTCTCCCCACCTCAAAGACAGGCTTGTTTGCAAGGATCTCACTTCTCTATCTCATTTAGCCATCCTCAGCAGCACATGTGCCACATCCAGGTTATTTGAATAGTCATTAGTATGTCTGTTGAGTCACTAGCCAAACCATCCTATCACCACTAAATCTATGGAGGAAATTGTTCTTTCAAGTCAAGTTTTGGCTGCAGAGTGTTATTGGTTGGGCAACAGATGTTCGCATAGGGATTGTGGTTACTGGTACTGGAGATGGGGAAGGACACAAAGGTAATTTACCATTCATAAACCCTGACAGCATGGACCCTGGTATTCTCCCAGAATGTTTTGTAATGGCCATCAGCATTTGTGTCATGTTAATATCGACTACTTTACTTATATTTTGAGAGGGCTGGTCTTCTGTTATAAAAGCTTGTTCAAGATTCCGCACATCATATTCCTTTAACTATAGGATATTCTGTAACTGTCAACATTTCTACATTAAATACTCATAAATATTTATATCAGGCCATTGCCTAGGTATTTCTTGGTGCTTCTACTTGCTTATATTACTTTATTTTGATCATCAGAGTCTTGAAGTTGGACCTATTTGTTCAGTGTTTTATTGTCCCCAGGACGTTGTGCAGATGATATAGCATAGAGTCAAAATTATTACTATGTGCTTATATGGGTTTGATCATCTTTGAGGAGGTGCAAACTTACTTGTCATTTATTTTTCCCTCTTGAAGCTTTTTATGAAGGAATCCAAATTTAGAATGCTAAAACCACTTACATGTTTTGGTCTGACCAATATTTGTTAGCACAGAAAGTTTGAAAATATGTATACAGACATCAAGTGTTTATGAATGTACAATTCAGAAAAAGAAACTGGCGTTTTGTAAGTTTGCTATGCAAATGTGAAGGTCATTCTGGATGGGATTCCTCTCAATTGTTCACATCATATTTTCATTTCCTTGAATAAAGTTTCATCGTTTGAGTCTGTGAGGAAGATCTCTCAGAAAAAAAGAACAAAACAAAAAGTTTCTAGCAAGTTATTGTAGAATTTCATTTAGAAAACAAAATGTTAAAACTAAGGATATTGAAAGAATTATATGGGGAAAATCAGGTAATGTTGGTGTCCTTCAAATAAAAAGCTGAATTTTACTTCAATCTAAGGAGAAAGTAAGACTTTGGTTTTAAACATGGCATACAAATAAAGCGTAATATGTACAGTCTTCAAAAATGGCAGTTATCTCTAATAAATCTTAAAGTTAACTGTGAAATATATATGCATTTTTAAAATGATGACTGATATTACTGTGAATATTTTCTTCTAAATTTTCTTAGTGTGAAGCTTGACTCAGTGATATGAATTAACATAAAACACAATATTCAAATGTACTATGATGCTGCAGCTGAGAGTAGAGATTCCAGGAGAAAGTCAAAGCGATTGATATTTTATTAAAATGATTATATATAACATTTGAAAAAAATGAGGATGATTATAAAATATGTTGTACTAGAATTTGAAATTAGAGTGGTGTCACAAATACTGGAATGAACAAGGAATACCAATTCAATGGAACTAAATAAATTTTTTAAATGTCTAAAGTAATAAAATTATATTTAAATTCAGAAAATGCAAATCTAGAAAAAGGGAACAAAAATACGAATACACTGAAAAGTTGATGGAACTTTAAGAAGTGTGGTTAATATTAGACAGCAATTATTATAATTTTGTTATGTGATAAATTGCCTCCACGTTGGTACTCCAGATTAATTTTGAAGGTAAAGGATGTACAATACGTTTAATTTTGTTTGTTGCCTCCGGATAGAATGGACATTGATATTTTAATAGGTGACTCAACAGTGGGTCCAAGAACACCAAGAAAAAGAAAAAATTAGATCAAAGAAGGACATTTAAAATATCGACATGAGAGAAAGAAAAGATTGATTTAAAGTAGAGAATTTAACTAGTTAAAATTTACCAAAGCGATGAATAATAAAACAAAGGGAGAAAAAAATGTTTAATGTAATGCTAGTGATAATGAAATGAATTCCTCAAAAATTAAATTATTTAGAGTAACTTTTATTTGATTTTTTTTAATTTGAAAATGTGAGAAATAACTGGTTAACAGAGGATCTAACTAAGTAATTAATCAGGGCTAAAGGCTAGAAACTACTGTGGTATGAAATTGATTTGAGATGATCTAATTATCCGCATTTTTTTTTTTAGAATATCTACTCTGCGAAAATCTACTACAGCTATTATTTTAAAATAATATATTGTTTCAGGAGCTATAATCCTAAACTGAGGATTACCATTAGAGGGTCCTTTTCAGATTCTCTGGATTTAGTGTTGTATATATTCATATGTCATGTATCTTCCACAATGATGAGCACATACTAAGTCTTTATTACAGCTTGTGGAATGAATGAATAAATTTATAAATGTAGACATAAATGACTATTTTGGAGCTTCATTCTGGTAAAGAAGTATTAAAAACCGCTATTTAAAACAGTCTAAGGCACTAAGTCTTATGCTGTGGAGGTTACAAAGGCATGTCCTCGGCCAACAAAATGTTTAAAATCTAGTTAAGTAGAGGACAGGGTAAAAGTATGCACAAAATAAGCTAAAGTATTGTTAATAAAGAAAATGAATGCAGGGCGAGTGCAATGGGAGTCCAGGTAGGGCATATCATGGAAAAGGTAGAATGCTTTGATAGGCGATTTATTTTAGTTACCTAGATACATAGAGAAAAATCATGTAAAACAGAAAGTGGAAGCCACAGCAAAATAAAGGAGAAGGCTTTAATTTGGTTTTCAACCTAGAAATTCTCACTTGAAGGGAAGGGCCTAGGTCAAACAGGTGGAACACTGATAAATTAACTTGTACAAGGATATTCAGCTATTTGTTATCAGAGAGTAAAAAGATGGGGTGAAAGCCCTTCATGCCAGTCTATAGTGAAATGACACTCAGAAAATGAAAGTACATTCAGAGAAGCCCGGAAGGAAACTTTAAAATCCACATCTTATTCATTGTCTAAGTTTCTTCCATGCTTCTACAATGGCAGCTCTCATCACCCCAAACACAGTCAATGTCATTTTTTTAATGTATCTCACATTTCCTTAAAGAGTTAAGGTAAAATTTCTCAAAATGTCTGTCTGAAAATATTAACTCCACTCTGTGGCCAATAGGTATAGGAAATGCATTATCGAAAGTATAGATTATTAATTTGAAATATATCTATATGTCTCTCCACCTGAGATTTTTATATTGAAAATGAAAGTGTGGCAGTGTCAAGATATCATAAAACGTGGCTTCTCAAAAAATAATAAAGCACATGTAATTAATTTTATCAGGAACATAATGGGCATTTGTAAAACATGAGTTATCTTATTTTTCATCCTCCTTATCTGTATGAAGGTGAACACATTTGGAAAGACTTTACTGCAGTAGAGGGAAAAATGCTGTACATTCAATATTTGACTTCAGGGATCTAGCATGAAATCAGATGGTGTATAATGTCAGATAGAATTATACTTATTTTTATCCAGGTACTGTAATTCCTACTTTTAAAATGAAAAGGTTAAAAATAATGCCACAAGTGGCCAGTAGGCCTATGAGACTTCCCAAATGTGTTATATTTGTGTTAATTGTGCTCATGTTTGACAAGCATTGCAATACATGGTAATAATTGTAAAGTAAGTTTTAGAATCATGTTCTTTTATTTCAAACAAGTAAATTTGAACAGGTATTTTTCTTGTTTTATAGTAATGGACTGTTCAGTGACAGATTAACAATATAGGAGGGGTGTCTTTTTAATGCATTTTAATTTATGGAATGTTCCTCTGTTTAACTCTGTAAAGGAATACCTCAACACTATGTTTTGTTCAGGAATTAAGTCTTTCTGATTACCACGCCCTTACCAATACCAAAAAGAAGAAAAAAAGGAAAAAAAGAAAAAGAAATAGAAAAACAAGTGTGTGCGTGTGCATGTCAACAAGTTGCCTAACAATCAAGATCAATAAACAAAACCATAAGGCTGCAAGAGAACACTCCCCCCTCCTCCAATTCATAGATGAATAGAATCAATGCTTGAGAAAATTTCCCTGGAGGGTACAGGGTGGAATTTGGAAACTGTAAAAGGAGCACTGAAAATGAGAAGAGCAGATGGAAGCTATTAAATCAGAATAACATTGCCTCTCACAAAGACTCAAATCAAATGTCATGAACTTCTATTATTGACAACACAGGCAGGCAGCACAGCTATCTTTGGACTTTAAAAATATATGCAATATTCCACTATAAATAGTTATCAATTCTGCCTCAGCAAAGTGTCACGCACCTGGTAGGTACAGAGTAAAGATTTTTTTTTTATGACGTTGTCAATTTTAATAGAGTGGCGTGTCTAGAAATGCTAAAGAAAGAATGAAGATTACCAAAGGACTTGGCATATGCTTCATGTTGTAAAAATGCCAAAATCCTAAAATAGGAAACATATTTTAAATATAAAAATTATTTAATTCTTTACAGTGACCTACCATTTTAGAGAAAGGAGGATTTGATGCTTTGATATAGTTTTAATGTTTTTAATACAATCATCCGTGATTCTTATTTCTTTATCAGAAAGGATCAAAGGCTCTTGACACATGCTCCCCAACTGGAGTCCCTCCTTGACCTCTATATCTTGGATGGAGCATTTTAACGCCTTAGGAAGGCATGAAACTATTGAGAGATTTGCAAATGAGTTTCTTCAAATGGGGCACACAGGTCTGTAGGTCACGTTGACGGACTTGCCTGGGCTCTTTCTGCAGCCATGTGGTCCCTTGATCTCCCACTCTCCCAGCTGCCAGTGCACTTGTGAGCACAGATGAAGGTCTAGCAGCTACTCGCCTGCCTCCCCCACCTGTTTGACTTCACTTGTCCACTCCAGTGGACACTTTTAAGTGAATAGCAATGCTCTTGATTTGCAACCTTATTTGGAACTATATTCCATCTTATATATTTTCCAAGAAATCCCATATAATGATTAATTATCTGTTCTCTGCATCTTTTCCTTCCATTGTTTCCTATACCATCAAATCAGGGAACATGGGCATGACCCAACAGAACTAATCAAATTTCTTGACAAAGAAGAAAAAGGAGGAAGAGAAGGAGAAGGAGATGAGAAGGAGGGAGAGAAAATGTTATTGCCTTACTGATGTCAAGTAATAACTAAAAGATTAAAATTAATTTTTATTATCTTTTGTTTTTTTTAATGTTTTGATGATTTTACAAAGATCTTGTGAAAACCTAAACACTTACCTAAAGGAAATATTTCTAGGGTACCTCTTAATCCTAGAGTTGCAAAAAAGATTACTTTAGGGGAATTGGCTGATTTTCATGAACTTCCTGGTAATTTTTTGTATCTCTACACAAGATTAGGCCATGTTTCATAGCTAATACACTGTCTATTCTGTGCTTGAGGCTTGATGGAATTTTCTGGGATCTTGAAAGTATGGATAATTCCTCGGTTAAGGAAGTATTAAAATCACAGAATTAAAATGATAGTTCTGAGATTGGTTCAAGATGGTGGAGTAGAAGGACATGGGCTCACTCCCTCTTGTGAGAGCACTGGAATCACAACTAACTGCTGAACAATCATTGACAGGAAGACACTGGAACTCACCAAAACAGATACCCCACATCCAAAGACAAAGGAGAAGCCACAATGAGATGTACTTTGACAGGACTGGGGAAAACAGAGACTCCACTCTTAGAGGGCACACACAAAGTAGTGTGTGCATCAGGACCCAGGGGCAAGGAGCAGTATCCCCATAGGAGACTGAAACATACCTACCTGCTAGTGTTGGAGGGTCTCCTGCAGAGGTGGGGGTTAGCTGTGTCTCATTGTGAGGACAAGGACACTGGCAACAGAAGTTCTGGGAAGTACTCCTTGGCATGAGCCTTCCCAGCGTCCACCATTATCCCCACCAAAGAGCCTGGAGTCTCCAGTGCTGGGTTTCCTCAGGCCAAACAACCAACAGCGGGGGAACTCAGCCCCACCCATCATCAAACAAGCAGATTAAAGTTTTACAGAGCTCTACCCACCAGAGCAACACCCAGCTCTATCCTCACCAGTGCCTCCCATCAGGAAGCTTTCACAAGCCTCTTAGATAGCCTCATCCACCAGAGGGCAGACAGCAGAACCAAGAAGAACTACAATCCTGCAGCTTGTGGAATGAAAACCACATTCACAGAAAGAGAGACAAAATGAAAAGGCAGAGGACTATGTACCAGATGAAGGAACAAGATAAAACCCCAGAAAGACAAGTAAATGAACTGGAGATAGGCAAGCTTCCAGAAAAAGAATTCAGAATAATGATAGTGAAGATGATCCAGGACCTTGGAAAAAGAATTGGGGGCAAAGATTGAGAAGATACAAGAAATGTTTAACAAACACCTAGAAGAATTAAAGAACAAACACCTAGAAGAATTAAAGAACAAATAGAGATAAACAATACAGTAACTGAAATGAAAAATACACTAGGAGGAATCAATAGCAGAATAAATGAAGAGAAGAATGGATAAGTGACCTGGAAGACAGAGTGGTGGAAATCACTGCCATGGAACAGAATAAAGAAAAAACAAATGAAGACAGCCTAAGAGACCTCTGGGACATTAAATGCACCAACATTCACATTATAGGTCCTAGAAGGAGAAAAGAGAGGGAGAGGACCCGAGAAAATATTTGAATAGATTATAATCGAAAAACTCCCTAATATGGGAAAGGCAATAGCCACCCAAGTCCAAGAAGTACAGAGAGTGCCAGGCAGGATAAACCCAAGGAGAAACATGCCAAGACACACAGTAATCAAATGGAAAAAATTAAAGACAAAGAAAAATTATTAAAAGCAACAAGGGAAAAATGACAAATAACATCCAAGGGAAGTTCCATAAGGTTAACAGCTGATTACTCAGCAGAAACTCTACAAGTCAGAAGGGAGTGGCACGATATATTTAAAGTGAAGAAAGGGAAGAACGTACAACCAAGATTACTCTACCTGGCAAGGATCTCATTCAGATTCGACAGAGGAATCAAAATCTTTACAGACAAGCAAAAGCTAAGAGAATTCAGCACCATCAAATCAGCTCTACAACAAATGCTAAAGGAACTTCTCTAAGTGGGAAACACAAGAGAAGGAAAGGACCTACAAAAACAAACCCAAAACAATTAAGAAAATGGTAATAGGAATATATATATTGATAATCACTTTAAATGTGAATGGGTTAAATGATCCAACCAAAAGACACAGGCTCGTGGAATGGTTACCAAAACAAGACCCATATATATGCTGTCTACAAGAGACCCACTCCAGACCTAGGGACACATACAGACTGAAAGTGAGGGGATGGAAAAAGATACTCCATGCAAATGGAAATCAAAAGAAAGCTACAGTAGCAATTCTCATATCAGATAAAAAAAGACTTTAAAATAAAGAATGTTACAAGAGACAAGGAAAGACATTACATAATGATCAAGGGATCAATCCAAGAAGAAGATATAACATTTATAAATATATATGCACCCAACATAGGAACACCTCAATATATAAGGCAAATGCTAATAGCTATAAAAGAGGAAATTGACAGTAACACAATAATAGTGGAGCACTTTAATGCCTCACTTACACCAATGGACAGATCATCCAGACAGAAAACAAATAAGGAAACACAAGCTTTAAAGGACACAATAGACCAGATAGATTTAATTGATATTTATAGGACATTCTATCTAAAAACAGCAGATTACTCTTTCTTCTCAAGTGAACACGGAACATTCTACAGGATAAATCATATCTTGGGTCACAAATCAAGCCTCAGTAAATTTAAGAAAGTTGAAAATGTATCAAGCATCTTTTCCGACCACAACGCTATGAGGTTTGAAATAAATTACAGGGAAAAAAAGTAAAGAACACAAATACATGGAGGCTGAACAATACGTTACTAAATAACCAAGAGATCACTGAAGAAATCAAAGAGGAAATCAAAAAATACCTAGAGACAAGTTACAGTGAAAACACAGTGATCCAAAACCTATGGTATGTAGCAAAAGCAGTTCTAAGAGGGAAGTTTATAGCAATATATCCCTACCTCAAGAAACAAGGAAATTCTTAAATAAACAATCTAACCTTACACATAAAGGAACTAGAGAAAGAAGTACAAACAAAACCCAAAGTTAGTAGAAGGAAAGAAATCATAAAGATCAGAGCAGAAATAAATGAAATAGAAACAAAGAAAACAATAGCAAAGATCAATAGAACTAAAACCTGGTTCTTTGAGAAGATAAACAAAATTGATAAACCTTTAGCTGGACTCATCAAGAAAAAGAAGGAGAGGACTCAAATCAATAAAATTAGAAATGAAAAATGAGAAGCTACAATGGACACTGCAGAAATACAAAGCATCATAAGAGACTGCTACAAGCAACTCGATGCCAATAAAATGGACAACCTGGAAGAAATGGGCAAATTCTTGGAAAGGTATAACCTTCCAAGACTGAACCAGGAAGGGATAGAAAATATGAACAGACCAATCACAAGTAATGAAATTGAAACTGTGATTAAAAATCTCCCAACAAACAAAAGCACAGGACTAGAGGGCTTCACAGGTGAATTATATCAAACATTTAGAGAAGAGGTAACACCCATCCTTCTGAAATTCTTCCAAAAATTGCAGAGGAAGGAACACTTCCAAACTCATTCTACGAGACCACCATCACCCTGATAACCCAAACCAGACAGAGAGACTACAAAATAAGAAAATTGCAGACCAATAGCACTGATGAATATAGATGCAAAAACCCTCAACAAAATACTTGGAAGCAGAATCCAACACGTTAAAAGGATCATACACCATGATCAAGTGGGATTTATCCCAGGGATGCAAAGATTCTTCAGTATACGCAAATCAATCAATGTGATACACCATATTAACAAAATGAAGAATAAAAACCATATGATCATCTCAGTAGATGCAGTAAAAGATTTTGACAATATTCAACACCCATTTATGATAACAACTCTCCAGAAAGTGTGCATAAAGGGAACCTACCTCAACATAATAAAGGCCATATACAACAAACTCACAGCAAACATCATTCTCAATGGTGAAAAACTGAAAGCATTTCCTCTAAGATCAGGAAAAAGACATGGATATCCACTCTCACCACTCTTATTCAACATAATTTTGGAAGTCCTAGCCATGGCAATCAGAGAAGAAAAAGAAATAAAATGAATATAAATTGGAAACGAAGAAGAAATACTGTCACTGTTTGCAGATGACATGATACTATACATAGATAATCCTAAAGATGCCACCAGAAAACTACTAGAGCTGATCAATGAATTTTGTAAAGCAGCAGGATACAAAATTAATGCACAGGAATTTCTTGCATTCCTATACACTAACAATGAAAGATCAGAAAGAGAAGTTAAGGAAACAATCCCATTCACCATTGCAACAAAAAGAATAAAATACCTAGGAATAAACCTACCTAAGGAAGTCAAAGACCTGTACTCAGAAAACTATAAGACACTGATGAAAGAAATAAAAGATGACACAAACAGATGGAGAGATATACCATGTTCTTGGATTGGAAGAATCAATATTGTGAAAATGACTATACTACCCAAGGCATTCTACAGATTCAGTGCAACCCCTATCAAACTACCAATGGCATTTTTTACAGAACTAGAACAAAAAAATCTTAAAATTTGTATGAAGACCCCAAATAGACAAAGAAATCTTGAGGGAAAAAATGGAGATGGAGGAATCAGACTCCCTGACTTTAGACTATAGTACTAAGCTACAATAATCAAGCCAATATTGTACTGGAACAAAAACAGAAATATAGATCAATGGAACAGGATAGAAAGCCCAGAGATAAACGCATGCACCTATGGTCAACTAATCTATGACAAATGAGGCAAGGGTATACAATGGAGAAAAGACAGCCTCTTCAATAAGTAGTGCTGGGAAAACTGGACAGCTACATGTAAAAGAATGAAATTAGAACACTCTCTAACACCATACACAAAAATAAACTCAAAATGGATTAAAGACCTAAATGTAAGACCGGACACTGTAAAACTCTTCAAGGAAAACATAGGAAGAACACTCTTTGACATACATCACAGCAAGATCTTTTTTGACCCTCCTCCTAGAGAAATGGAAATAAAAACAAAAATAAACAAATGAGACCTAATGAAACTTCAAAGCTTTTGCACAGCAAAGGAAACCACAAACAAGACGAAAAGACAACCTCAGAATGGGAGAAAATATTTGCAAATGAATCAATGGACAAAGGATTAATCTCCAAAAAATATAAACAGCTCATGCAGCTCAATATTAAAAAAAAAACAATCAAAAAATGGGCAGAAGACCTAAATAGACATTTCTCCAATGAAGACATACAGATGGCCAAGAGGCACATGAAAAGATGCTCAACATCACTAATATTAGAGAAATGCAAATCAAAACTACAATAAGGTATCACCTCACACCAGTTAGAATCGCCATCATCAGAATATCTACAAACAACAAATGTTGGAGAGGGTGTGGAGAAAAGGGAACTCTCTTGCACTGTAGGTGGAAATGTAAATTGATACAGCCACTATGGATAACAGTATGGAGATTCCTTAAAAAACTAAAAATAGAATTACTATATGACCCAGCATCCCACTACTGGCATATACCCAGAGAAAACTGTAATTCCAAAAGACACATGCACCCCAATGTTCATTGTAGCACTATTTACAATAGCCAGGTCATGGAAGCAACCTAAATGCCCATCGACATATGAATGGATAAAGAAGATGTGGTACATATATACAATGGATTATTACTTAGCCATAAAAAGGAACGAAATTGAGTCATTTGTAGAGACTTGGATGGACGAAGAGACTGTCATATAGAGTGAAGCAAGTCAGAAAAAGACAAACAAATACCGTATATTAACACATATATGTGGAATCTAGAAAAATGGTACAGATGAACCAGTTTGCAAGGCAGAAGTAGAGACACAGAGGTAGAGAACAAACGTATGGACACCAAGGGGGATAGTGGGGGGTGGGTGGGGGGGTGGGATGAACTGGGAGATTGGGATTGACATATATACAGTAATATGTATAAAATAGATTAATAAAAACCTGCTGTATTAAAAATAAAATAAAATTCAAAAAAAATAAAATGATAGTTCTGATTAAAATTGTAGAAAATGATTGCAAATGGATCAGGTCTGAAGCTATATGACTAAAACTGCAGATGTTTATCTCTTTTTTTCATGATCATTATTATCCAGGACTTCTGTGAGTATGGAATGGCTCCTAAGTTCTCTCAGCCCAGTGCCTGGTTTTACCTTGTGTGGACCAGTGTCAGCCAAGCTCCACAGTTAAACTGATATGAACGTTAGCAAACTAATACAATATTTTTATCTCCCAGTGTCATAATTGTAAACTTTTTCTTCTATAGCTGGAGGGAATCAGTTATTCTCTAAGAGGGTTCAAATAGCCATAATTAATGCATTAAGTTATTTAGAACTATACTCACCTGCAAAATACAGACTTCATCGAAAGTTATTCAAGATAAGATTGCATTTATTATTTTAAGCTTCTTTTATTTATTTGATTATATTAACTTGACTTGATACAACAAACAGAGCATCACAAACACTTTCAAATATTACTTGTTTGCATGGCTTCTAAATGCTTTACTCTCACTGTTTTAATAATAATAATAATGTTTAGAATTAATTAGTCAGAGGAAATACAGAGAATAGTATTTGTGAAGAGATAAAAGAAAGACTCTAAAATTTGGACTTGGGTCACTCTTTTGCTCAATGCCTTTTTTCCTTCATGAATTTAATCAACGTGTTTTGAGTATGGTTGTGTGCCAGGAATTGACAATGTGGTCATGATGGTAAGAGTGAAACCCCTAGGGAGGTAGTTATTAACAGAGCCATTGTACCAGAGGTTCTGCTGGAGCACAGGGATATCAGCCCTGCTCAGGTCTTAGGATCTGGGTATGGCTGGGGGTGGGATCAGGAAAGTATCCAATTAACCTGGGTCTAGATGAACAGGCAGGGATCAGGCAAAACAACCTGTCAGGTATAAGGGGTCATCCACTGCAACCAGAAAAATTCACACCCTGCCATTTAACTTGCTGTTATAGCTTGGACAAATTATTCGTCTGAGCCTGTTTCTCAAATATACAATCACTGTAATGATAGCATTTACCTCCTAAGACTGCTGTGAGGATTAAATGAGTTAATATATGTAAAGGACTTAGAAGAGCATCTGGGGCACTGTAAGAGACACATGAGTGTTCACTAATGCTATCATGTCCAGGAGCCTGGATGTCAGTGAAGAACAGCACAGAAAGTAAACAGGAATGAGGCCGGAAGCGTGAGTAGGAAGTGGATTCTGGGAGAAAGTAAGAGGAACGTCGTGCTGCAGAGTTTAGACTTTTGCACCGTAGAGAGATGAGCCAGGCTGCCATGATCCAGGTGCTGTTAGAACTAGAGGAAAGCATTAGAGGCAGAAGAAGCTGTGGAGGGTCCTCAGTGATACGGTGTCCCTCAGAGCCTAGGTAATGGTTGGGAGAGGGAGGCGATGTGGTAAATTATAGAGACTTTGTTCTTCATTTTAAACATAAGCGAAATAGATGTTTCCACATCTCAGATCAAATTGCAATAATATCACTTTCTTTACTAGATATTAATACTAAATATTACCTGTTCACTTTTTTCTACATTGAACATTATTCTTATAGGTTTTGCTGGGGAGAATTTGATACCTGCAAAAGAATATAGGTGTCATATATGTAATTTATGAAACATAATAATAAACACCTCTGAAATGCTCAGCTTTAGAAATTGAATCTTACCATTACCACTGATAACCTCATAGCCTTCCCCAGCCAAATCCCATACTCTTGTTTGCCCCAATGGGAAAAAAATTATCCTAAATTTAAAATAATAATAAACAATAACAACAATAATAATAAGTACTTTCATTTATGGATTTATCATACCTGGAAATATCCCTAAGCAACGTATTATTTATTTTCTTTATGAACTTCTTAAAATATGATATCCAAGTTTTTACCTTTTGCAATAAAGTATACTTTGCAACTTGCTAATTTTTTTCAACATGATATATCTAAGGTTCATCTTTGTTGCATGTGGCTCTAGTGTACTCATTTTTGTTGCTATATTGTATTTCATTATGTAATTACAGAAAATTTTACCTATTTATTTGTTCAGTGAGTGACTGATTTTTGGTCTCACAAACAATGTTGCTATGAACATTTTCTTGCCTGTTAATTGATGCATGTATGAGAGTTAACTTGATAATGCCAATTTGCTTCCACAGAGGTTTTCACTCTCACTGACAGCAGAGTTCCTGGTTTTTCCATATCTTTGCCAACATTTGGCTTTGTTAGACTTTTAATTGCTTTTTCTTGATAACCTGGTGGTTGTAAATGACATCCCATTGTGACTTAATTTACCTGATTATTAAGGAGATCAAATGTCTTTACATATGTTTATTGATTCTTCTTGTTTCCTCTTCTGTGAAATGCCTATTATTTTATTTGCCCATTTTTCTATGGATTTTTTTTACATGGATTCATGAGAGTTCTTCATATATTCTGGATATTGGTTGGTTATATATATGGCTAATATCCACTCTCAATTTGTGCCTTTTCTTTTCATTTTCTTTAGCCTTTTAATGAATACAATTTCTTGATTTTAATGTACTTATCAATCCTGTTTTAAGTTAGTACTTCTTGTGCCTTATGTGCAAACTTTCTCACACTGCATACCTAAAGATATTTCATACTTTCTTCTAAAAATTGTAATGTTTTCCCCTTTACATTTAGTTTTTAAGTCATATTTAACTGATATATATCTTCATTACTTTGTATACCTAATATGGGCTAGGTACTATTACTGGTACTTGGAATACCAAACTAAAGTGTAATAAAACAAAATGAAATGATAAAAAGGACAGTATGTCTCACTTGAAGAGAGAAGTATAATGAGGAAAATAAGTTAACACTGATCATACCTTGAGTTTATATGATACTTTGTTAATTAAGCACTTCTTCACATAACCAGAGATCTACCATCTGAACGTTCTACATGCATGTCACGTAATGCTGCTCCCTCGTTTACAACCCTCAATATTTTCTTATACTGTCCACAACAGAATTTAAACACAATACTTGATAATTCAGCCCCTTTTACCTCTCCAGATATAGCCCTCTTGCCTACTCCTCCAGACATGCTGAACTGCCTGGAGTTCAAATGTGCCATGTCATCTCTTATCCTTTCTTTTAGTATGAAAGTGATAGCTCAATTAGCTGGCTGCTGCAATTCTAGACAATGATGCTAACGATGACTTCCTAATTTAGTAGGCAAGGGGTTACGATGAAGAGATCATTTGTGAATTATGAAGAAAGCAGATTCCATATGACTTGTGGGCTAAGTAGACATATAAGAATGAGTGAGTTAGAGTAGGTGAAAGTTGATTTCATCATTTTCATATAGCAAACTCTCTGATATCCTAAGAAATGTTTGTTGAATGTATGAACAAATGGATGAATGAATGAAAAAGTAGGTAATAATAAAAACAACCCTGCCAAAGGCAGTTCAGTTCCTTGGCTACAGATTTTGTCAAGTCTAGTTATCCCTATAGGTATTTTTTTTCCACTGTATTCCTTGTTAGGTAAATCTATACATAGCCATCTTCAAAAAATGCAATGTTTATAACAAAGTAATAATTCCATTTAAACAGAATTTTTAGTAAGTTCATTCTGTACTTATATGACCAAAGCTAATTATTTTTAAAGAAAGTTCTTGATTGTATGCTTTATCTTTCAAGTATATATTGGATCTTAATATGCAATTAAAATAGATTTAAAACTACATTTTAGTAACAGGCAGCTAATGGCTTTAATGAAAGAAGAATATCAAGGTATAAGTACAATTTTAGTTCATGATTTCACTAATGATTCTAATTATTGCAGATATTATCCAATACTTATGCTTGACTGAAATTCTTTAGGTGAATCAAGTGTTGGAAATTTGAACTAATAAAATGTATTCTTATTCTGTATTCCTATAAAATTTTATGTATAGGAAATCTTCCAAGTTTCCTTCCTGTAATTTTTCTGTGCATGGGAAAGGTATAACCTCCTTTTAAATTGTTATTTGTGTAGAAATCAATTCCAATCCTACCACATTAGCAATGATATGGGATAGCACCCCATGCATCTTGTGACCAAGCACAGTCCATGTCCTTCTAGGCTCATTGCTGCACTTAGTAGCTCACTGAGCTCAAAGGGCAGCCCATTCTTGAGGCTACAGACCTTCTTCTGATCAATACCAGCCTCAAAATCTGTGAGGTCGAGTTTGCATCCTTTCTTGCTAAAGAGCTGCTTCTAGGCAAGCTCACTTCCCTTTGTGCTCCTGGCCTCTCTCTTGCTTCCTTTATTTGGAAATCACTGGACCTCTGCCTTCAAGCTCCCTGCACTCAGGCCCTGCTGGGCATCAGCACCACCTTTGTCACAGTGCTTTCCCAGCAAAGGCCCTGCCGTGACTCACCTCCATCTACACCGCGGCCCCTGCCCAGATGCTCATGGAGGGCTGGTGTGGGCAAGGCCTCTGGAGAAACTCACCTTTTGTCTCTTTTCCAGCTCCCAATCCTTTTATGTACAGCCAAGCTATTCCTCTAGCTTTCTAACACGTCTCCTAAGTGCAAGTGCAGAATGTTAGAAATTGCATGGACTTTGGGGATGGATAAAACTCTTCCATCTGCGACCTTATTATCTCCAATTTTGTCAGAACTTTATGCGAGAATTAACATTTTATCAAGTGTAAACATAGCATTTCAATACACAGTAAGTGGTAAACAAATGCTGGATAATGTTCTTGTCCAGGTCTAGCCTCACTCTCTGTAAATGACTACACCTTTTGCTCACTGCATTTTGGTCTTTCCCAGCTGCTTAATTGATTGATTAATTAACTAATTAATTAATTAAATTTTACCCCTTCCTGGCTTTTGATTTCCTCTCTTCTGGGATGCACTTAGTGTTAAGCGCATAACATGGGCTCATGATAGTTGCATCTTATTAAATTATTTAAAACCATACTTTATTCGTTCTAGTTAAATCGATCTACATTTGCAAAATTTTCTAGACTGTCCATTGGTCCGGCCACCTCATGCATCATACATTCTCAAAGACTCTGAAAAATGGAGTTCAATTAGCTTCAGTTCTGTGAAGACTCCCTTCAGTTTTCTTAGGCACAAGTCAGTGCTCTGTGGTTGGTTTTCCATTTCTAGACCAGAGACACTCAATCAGTGTCTTCTTGGGGGTTGGGGAAGGGTAAATTCTCTTTCAGCCACCACCTCTGCAGTAGTGATGGAAAGATTACTTTTAGCTTCGCAACTTCCGACCTAGGTGGCCATTATTACCCTACCTTAGAGAATGTGACCACTAACAAGAGAGCATATGGTATTGTAACAGGCAATAACTGGTACCTTTAGATACAGCTCTGGACATCTTTCCCTGAATGTCTGTTTTAACAATAATAAGATACACAGGTACCAATGCCTGGCAGAGCCCTTATCTATTTATCCATCCATCTATCTATGCCTTGAACAATTATTTAAGTACTGTTGCCAGGTACTGGGTTTGGCATATAATAAACTTTCAAAAAATTGATAAAGAAAGATTTTTTTTTTTTAAGGATAGAAGGTGATTAAAATGAAGAGTGGAGGATTCTGTGTCTAGGCATGGTATTTTTCTCTCAGAAACCATGCCTGCCCTCCTTACAGCTTTGTTTAAGACGTACAGGCTCTTCCTGGGTGCTAGCTCCCTTATTTTTTCTCTCTACTTCCCTAGACATAAATGATTTCTTCTAATTTTCCTTTTGCAAAGTTATCCACATCTTAGGACAAATAAAAATGCATGCAAAAGGACTGAAGCATTTAGGTTGGTATTGAAATCTGAAAACGAATTAGTGGAAGAATTCTCTTTATTACTGGTGGCTTTATGGGGACCCTCATGTCAGAAGATGTGGATTGTTATCAGTTACTTACTGGGGATACTTGGTTAGAGATTTTCATGCCGACCCTCATTCATTCCAAAAAAGTAGTCACTGAGTGACACCTTTGAGTCTCGTTCTCCAACAAGAAGGCTGGAATAGGGGTATAGCCCATAATCTTGTTAGTGGGAGGTCATGAGCTGCTGAAGATTTCCTGTGATTTTCGACTGTTGCCATTTATCCCACCCAGCTTCTGAGACCTTGGACGCCCCAAAGGACTCTTGTAAGTAAGTAAACCACAGATTACTAACTTTTTTCTATACATATTAACTCTCCCAAGATTATTCTCTCTCCTTTAGCAACCTTATAGAATTAGCAATCTCAGAATGTAGAGTGTTAATGAATAAAGCTTCATTTCCTGTTTGTTTTTGCTTGACTTGTTAATTAATATTAGGGAAAACGGGGTAGTTCTAGAAAGTGAGGCCCAGAAGATGAATTTTCTCAACTCCACATGTGTTCATTCATGAAAGATAGAGCAAGTGCCCACATCTGCC